>NC_134326.1:7561343-7861343 GCF_964195595.1 Calonectris borealis | reverse complement strand
GAAGAATAATAATTCCAGCCAGGAGTGTCTGGGCAGGATGGAATACTCTTACTGCTACACTACCAAATACTTCAACTGTAGCCTCTCCACTGTTGTAGTCCCACTGAAGGCTTCAAAAATTGGATTCATTGACACTTAGGTCTCCTTCTGGTGATCTGTAAAGGAGGAATTTTATCTACCTGTGCAATGATCTTTTCAAAACCCCATGCACTGCTTGTTCTTGACACTCATATTATGGGGACTGATGTAGAATCTCTTTACTATTGATGAATTTTCTCCCTCTAAGACCACGCACTGAAGCTCTAGCTTCAGTAGAAAACACATTTTCTATTAAGCTGCAAGCAGCTGAAAATTGGAGTTGCAATCTAGGATGCCATTTTTGTAACCAAAAGATGTTGTGGTTAGCTCCACTGTGTGATCATACTTAAGCATAATGGCCGCAGCTGATTGTAGGGGACTGTAACCTTCACCGTAGAAATAACTTGCTGAAACAAGTGTTACAATTCTATTCCTTACGGAATGTATATTGGCATTGTCATCCCTCTTGACTCCGAAGTGTTTACCACCCTTCCTCTCACGTCTAGGTTATTAGTTATATTGATTGTTCCCAGTCAGTACTAAGTTTCTCTGACGCATATTTTGCTTCTCTTTGGGATCTGAAGGATGGGTATTGTGCATAAAAGTGTGTTTGTTTTTCCAGGTAAATCGGTTTGTCTAATGAAAGATGTTAATTCTTTTTACGACTCTTTCTGCACTTAAACCATCATAGCTACGACGACACAGCAACTAAGATTACTTTAGTGCAAGGATGTAGTCACAACGCTTTATTAAAAATCTCCCTTACATTTAGGAAACATAAGCTTCTTAATCTTTTCTGTTTCAGACCAACCCAGAAATATTCATATTACTCATAAAATTGTTAACAGTTAAGGGTGCAGAAAGCAATGCTGTATCAAAGGCACTGAATTTTAATTACATGTTGTTCTTGTATTAATGGACAACCTACCACAGTCCTTTAAGCATTTCATGCTTTCCTGCACTTTGAAGTTCAAGCTAAAAAGTTAGTTACTAATGTATCGCGCCTCTTTTCTAATCTATACAAAACAGTTAAATTCTCTGCTAGGAATGTCATAATAACCAGAAAATAGCAGTTCAACAATCATGTATTAAGCTCACATGACAGTCTAAATATATTCAATTATTTTGCATGAAGACTGCCATTACAAAGGGATGCATAGTGTAGCTATATTTCCCACAATTACAAAGTCATATCTAAAGTCACTTGATGCTCACACTGTTATAATATTATATTAAGTGGAGGAATTGCTTGAATGTACTATCATGAAGGCATAACAACCACAATAGTAGCCCCAATGTTAGACCTTCATATGATCAACATTACCAATACAAATGATAGCTCACTAAAATGTAATCATGCTGTTTCTAAGGGCAGATTCTTTTTTTTTCCTCACCGTTTTAGATTTCTGCAAAATGAAATAATAATTCATGTCCTTGACAGACTAGACTTATCATCAGGAATAAGATATACTAAAGGAATATAGGGGTCCAACCTGGAATCTTTAAAACAACATATGAGAACAATGTGACTTAATAAGTATTTAATATAACAGCAGCATTTGAACATTTTGAATCCATGTCATCCTTTTGGTATTAAGAGTGGCACTGATGTAATAGGAGATGTTCAGGGAGTATAAAGGCCCTGCATCTACTTGGAAGTACAAAAGCAGATAAACTGCACCCTTGAGAGGTAATGAAACACATGCTAGGACAGAATAAATATGCTTTGGAAAGGCTACAGTGTATACTTCCCCCATTCTCATTCTCCCGTTTGTCTTCCTACAATGCCTCTTTGTGAAGGAGGGGGAAAAAAAAAAAAGAATTTTTTTTTTATAACTGTTTTCCCCTTTACAGCATAGAGGTTTTGTGGGAAAAATGAAGCACAGAAAGAGGTACAGTGACAACAGCCAAAGGCATTCTATATTGCATTTAGCAATGGTCTATACTTTATTTTAAAAAACAAAAAAAGTTACCTGAAAATCTTTGTGGAGTGAATGGTAAAAGATTTCATTAAATCAGGTGATCCTTCTATCAAGAAAAAAAGGTTTTGTTTCTTTGCCTGACATCTTCCTCAGGGTCTTCTCAGACATAATCCTTTTATAATAGTAAAATGAGTAGTTTGTCACAGCTCCACGGGGTCTTTGAGAAGACCCATAGTCTGAGAGCTCGAACTGAACTCTCTGTTTCTCTCATAACTTCCTTTTTGATTCCCAAATGTCATAGCTAATTTTCATTAACCTGTTAAGGCCTTTCCTTGTATAATAGAACTCGCTGGTATTGGATTCACTCTGAAACTATCTCGTGGTCACTGCTAACATCCTCTTGGTGTTCTCCCAAACTGTTCATCAAACAATGAAACCATATGCCTGATGGATTATTAGTCTTGTCAGTATATTCAGCCCTTCAAACATATACATTCAGCCATCCTAATCTGCATATTCACTCTTTTCAACACACCCTGTCTCCCTTTGTCAGGGAAACACATATGCATTGTTTGTTTCTCTAATATATTAGTCAAGTATAATTATCAGTAATAAAAATGATAGTAGGGAGTAGTAGGAACCCCAGTGACTTAAAGAAAACTATTTGTAGTCTCAGGATCTGCCCTTGACTAGCCTATTTTAGTAGTTTTACAATTCTATATATTTATATATGTATTATATACACATATACATGTGATCACTTCAAACAGAGGATTCCTTCAAACATGTACATATTTGTTAGTCTTCTCTTTCCTAATATGTTTCAGTTTACAGCAAGAGCATTGTCTATATGCTTAATTGCTTTCAGCATCAGGATATAACTGGGTATGCAGGTGAAACAGAACAACTGATTTTGTTAAATGCAACAATTTTGTTAAATAGAACAAGATAAACCAAAAGGAAAACATTTTTTTCTCTGATTTCAGATAAATGTAAGTGCAATTGTCAGAGAACAAATATATTGGAGAAGATCTAGTTGATAGCATTATTTGTCAGTGCTTGGTGCTAGAACGATTTTAAACATACACCCTATAGCAAGCAAAAAAGGCAGAGACAGACTTTCTAGGAGCTTATAGCAAGAGGTTACATGGGTCTGAACATAATCTAACATCACTAGGAGTAGTGATTAATAGCGGAGCTGATTGATATATTTTTATTGAATTTTTTATTAAAGTGATTGACAAAAATACTTCAGCATTATCGAAGATTTTTAACTCTCTTTGAAAATACTGTGGCTTTCCTGAACTGTTTATTGAAAATATTGTGTTTCTAAATACTAATGATTTGTTCATTAAAAAAAATAATGCAGGATTTCTGGAAATGTATAAATAAATTGAAAGAACAGAGTCAATATCAAGGAATAAAAATTTTGTATTTAATTTAACTTGGAAAAACTGGGTTTCATTTCTCTTTTAATGTGAGTAGTCAATGTCTTAGCAATCGCAATCAGGAAAAACACTAGAGAAGAAAGAGAAGTAGATAAAAAGATAAAGGAAAAACGTGATTACTGTTAGTTATACCTCTGGACACTTATTCAGCTAAGGCACGTATTTATAAGATGTATTTTTTTTGCCCAAAAATGTAAACCACACAAACCACACATAATTTTCACTGATGTTTGGTTTAAAAGGGAACTCTCAATTTCATACCTCTCTGTCAAATCAAGGCTCAGATTTTCTGAAACATACATATTTAATTTTATGTGTACATATAAACAACAAATGAGATTGCATCCTAAATTTTGAATCAATGAAAGATTTTATTTAGAAATTTCTCAGGTATTTTTGTTCTTCATCTCTCTGCATTGCTGTTTTAACTCTATTATCATGGAAAGAATCAGTCATAGAAATTCTTATGTATAATCAAATTGAGGCTTGAGAAAATTAAATCCAAAAGGCATTTGGTGGAGAAATCATAAGATGGGTGCTTCAAATAGGATCTGAAATCTGGACACTTCCAAAAGTTAGCGAGAATATTTAGGTAGACTAAAATATTATATTTCTTGTTAAATGCACTGTAATGTTTATAAATCATTATGACAATTCTTTGTCTTTATGCTAAATCATAACTTCTTATTTTTTTGATGCTACATAGGCATCGAATTTTCAAAATAGATAGACTTATCCTTGCTGAGTTCTTAGCTTATGTGACCTTGTTAACATAGGTCTTTGGCATCAGAAGTCCAACACAGACTTTAGAGTGGTTGCATACATGTGTTAAAAAAATCATGCAAAAAGGATTGAGATAATTGATAAAGACCTGAATATACATTATAAATATTCTCATAAAAATACCATTCATGGATTGTATTGAGGTTATGATTCATAAAGCTGACAACAATAAGGCCAAATTTGTGCCAGAAAAACAAAGTGGGCTGTCCCACCCATTCATTTCAGTTTGAACAGGGGCCAGAAAGGGATAGGTGGGCTGAGTTTTCGTAGTTGTTATCTCCAAGGAATAGACAAATGTTTTCTGACACCCCATGGGTTACCATTGCCTTGATCCCAAGAGAAGCCTACGCATTTTTCAGAAGAGAATAGCCCTCCTTCACCAACTTGAGATAAACCCCAGGCATCACTTCCTTTTCCTGTCCTATCTCATACATCTTCTTTCCTAGCCCTATTTTAGAAAAAGTCTGATTCAGCCAGTCAAAACTGTTTGTTTTCATACTCTCTTTTGACCAGACAGGAATGTATAAACCATGTTACAAACAGACCTGAGCTAGTATGCATTTGCCATTCTTAAGGAGCTGACAAGACCTAGTGGTCTGCCTGTCTTTCCCCAACAGTTTGTCAGGAAATGAGAGACAGGTCTGAAAATATGAGCTGCTGTCTTGTCATTCCTTTTCTCATCCCTATTGTATTGTTTTTCTGGTTTTGACATCAGTGAAAGATATCTCTACCCCACCCTTAGGTAATTTCCTCCCCCCCCACCCCCCGAAAAATAACAGCTATTATTATTTCCCACCTAAAAAGTAGAAAGAGATTTTACAGAACTTCTCGGGGCAGGGGAAAAGAGTTATTGCCAAAAATAAAATCTGCTTAATTTGTTGTAGCTCTAGTTCTTTAAATACTGCTACTGCTGCCTCTTCATCCGTATCCTTAAAAAAGGTTGAATACAGTTTAAATGGAAACTATTTGCCACAGAACTAATTCAGCTGAGGTCTATGAACTCAAAATCCAAACCTGTATTGAAATATTTGCTCTAATACAATGAGAAGGATCATGTTAATACCTCTAATCACTCTATTCCACCAAAATCAGCACAGTGCAAGCCTATACAAGCTAACTGAAATGGTGAAAACAAGTACTTACTTGTCTGTCGAACAACTTGTTTTTCAGTTCTTAATCAGAAGATAGGAATTTGCAGGATGACTTGGCAAATCACCTTTAAATCGAATTAAAATACTGCCATCACAAAAAAAGGTGGAAGTTGGGGCTTTACCCTGATCAGCTGGTAAAGAAATTTATTGAGCAGCTGGAAGGAAGCCAGTCATTGCCATGAGAGGCCATGGATGAACCAGGGTATCTTTAACAGGGAAGACCATGTCCGTGGTCTTCCTCCTGCTCAGTGCCCTGTGAATGTCACAAGCCCTGAAACCACAACAGTCTAGGGAAGATCTCAAAGGCAGTAGGCCGTGCATTTCAAGAAGTATCACTCTCTCTAAACCTTTCGGGGATATGTCAGTAACCCATTTTCTGCGCAAAGCATTTTTACTTGTTTCTTGCACTCTGTGTCCAACATCACAGCTGGTGTTTCTGAGTAGAGTTAGTAAAAAGTTATGTCTATAGTAGGACATTTAAAAACAAATGGAATTTTCAAACAGGAGCCATTCAATGAAAAGACACCTTTAAAAACAGAGGTTTATTTTAGGCATTGAATGAGGCAATAAATGTTTCATGGAAAGTTTATAATTACATTGAGGACAGTAGATCTTTCTAACACATGGTTAAATGTTGAATAGCATCACAGTGATTGCTTATGGAGAACAATGATAAATGTATGTTAAAACATATACTACCTAAAATCTGCTGTAATATGAACTGTGTAGTCAGACTAGATACATGTTAACAAGATTTCATTTACACCATCACTAGATGTTTCTTATGTGCCTCCTTTACATGAAGATTTAGATGCTCATTATTATTATTATGCTTTTTTTTAGTAAAAAAATGGGCATTTGAATGACAACAACAGAAGTTAATGTCAGTTTATGACTACTGGGATTATCAGACTTTAAAGCTATTTGGATATACTTTATTGGTGCATATTCAAGACAAGGCGGAGCAGACTTGAAATAAGGACATCTAAAAAAATACTAACATACTTGTTTTTACCAGATACATTACCATAATGCCATTAGTTTCAAGAGTTAAATGTGTTTAGCTGATGATTGCCCTCTCTCCCCCTCCATTTTATGACTGTCATAATTGCAATGCATTGCTGCTTAGAATCAATAATTTGATGTGATACATTTCATGTATCATGAAACCTTTAATAATATGAGAGGTTTAACTGCAACAGATGAATTCAAGCTCTTTTCCTTAAGTACAACAAATGAAGACTGACAGGGGATAATGGTATAAACCAGGAACATGATAACTGGGCACCGTAAGATCATGTGAGTTTTTTGCTAAGAACTGCAAGACGGAACCAGCACTAAGCCTTCAAAAGACCAAGGCTTCAAAAGAAAACAACTAATTTATTTTGATGGTATCTAAAATGTAAGTAGGACATGAGCAGTATGCTCTTCAAAGAGTGGCAGGATTTGACTGGTCTGATAAGATCCTTTCAGATGGGATTTCTATGAAGGAGCTGCGAGAAGTTTATGGATTACTGTCTAACAGATGAATTGTCCATTGGAATACTATGTAAAATGATTTTCAAAACTCTGATTCTCGGTGATAGGAAAACACCAATAGCAAACCTTTGGGTTGAAAAGATTAAAAATTCATATTCAGCCTGAGAAGGATCCAGGATTTTACCTATTAGTTGTAATTCCATAATTTCTAAAGCAAGCAGAAAACAGCATGAAAATTGATAAATTGTTTGTCTTACTAAAAATAGGTTTGTATGGAAGGTCAATTAAATAAGCCCAGGAGATATTTAGACCTGGGCTTTTGTGTAAGGTTTAGTACACTGAATGCTATATGTAAAAGTACTTCAGAAACCAGAGAAGATTCTGATCAGGATATGTATTCTTCTTCCATGAGGATGGATGGATCTCAGAGGAAAAATACATTAAAATAACATGTAGGCAGAAAAAAAAGTTCAGAGAAACTATTTGATTATTATTTTCATGCTAACAACATACACAATCTCATTACAAGTATTAGACAGTATCGTGGATTATTTAGAATCTATCTATCACCAATATATTTCTAATACATGAAATACGGGAAATTTTGTGCAGCCCCTGGTGAACTGCAATCTGTGCTTCTTACAACCTCATTGGAAATGAAAGTATCTTATAGAAGGGGAGAGTCTCTATGCAGTGTTAAAAACTGTGTTTTAAATGCTAAACATTCTTAACGATTACTCAGGTAACATTAACATCCTCCCAGCCCCCCCCCCCAAAAAGTGAAAAACAGGATTTATTTTTTAATGTGGATTTTCACATAGAGAAGATCTGTGGTTTTATTTGTGTAGTTGTTTGTTTGTTTTTTAACTAAGCATCAGTTACTTCCTAATGGTATTCCTTGTCAGGAAATCTTTATTGTTATTCATGTGCTCCAAAAGTTTAAAAAAACCCAAACAACCCAAAACAAAAAACCCCAAACAACAGAAAACAAAAAGCACAAAACATAACATCTCGACCAAGAAACAGAGAAGATTACCGACCAGAAGATTACTGTCATTAATTGTTTGCTAGACTGTGTTGCCTCAAACAATATTTCTGTAGAGTGTGGAGTAAAGATGATTGAAGTGAAAGCAGTCATATGGCATCCGTCACTGCAGCGCACTAGTTCTGCACCATCATTAATAAATTTATTATTACAACAGTCAGTGGGATAGGGAAATCCTGTTCTTGAATCTCCAGAACTGGACTATCCTCTTTCAAACTTATGTACCTAACATAGTAATCTTAGAAATTAAGATTTTATACCAATATTTTAGGTAGTAGAAGTGTAAGAGCAAACAACACTGGTACTTTTAGGATACATGTAATAATGAGAATATGGAAAATCATTGCCCGTAATGAATAAGGTTATGTTTGAGGACTCTACAAAGCTGCAAGCTTACTGGTGTAATAAAGAACTATTAAGGAATTATCTGTCATTGTATTTAGAAAAATACTGGGGATATATGAAGAATTAAAAATGGTATTGTAGTAGGTCTTCCTGAAAGCATGTATGTCAGAAGGAACTCATATGGTCTGCCTTGTGTGTGAATGTTTTTGGATGAAGTTAAAATGCAAAATCTGGTATTTTAACCAATAGTAAAAAACCCAACCCACACCAAAACAAACCTGTTCACAGTATATCTTTAGCATAAATAAGCATTAAACCAGAGAGCACAATTTAATGACCTTATTTCTCAATCTGATTTCTGTGGAGCACTTCTGGAATCCTTAATCATCATTGCCAGGTGAGATTCCTTGTGGGAAGAGAGCTCTAGCTGTGCTCATGGGATGGCCTCAAACCAATCTCCAATATTCACACCACAGGGCATGTTTCCTACACAGTAGGTTTGTTTTGAAATTAGAGAAAGTCATGAGGTTTGTGCTGAATCAGGCTCCCAACACAGCCTTTTCTGAGTGGAGACAGTAATTGACCGTCAATATTGAGTGCACTAAAATAAATTTTTCTTAATCTTCATGATAAATATAACTAGTCACTGGTAAACTTTGATCTCTTATAGAGGATTTTCATAATTTTGTCATTTGAAGTGTATTTTCTTCGAAAATATAGTAAACCCTTCAGCTCAGAATAAGACAAACTGCAGAAAGTGAAAGCTGTCAGCTCAACTAAAATGTAGATGGTAAACAAATAAAAATACAGATGCAAACCAGAAATGTATATATTTTTAAAAAGTTTACTTTTTTTATTTCAGCTGACATTTTACTAAACACCACTGAGAGTGAATAAACAAGCTAATGAGGTTTTAGCTAAATCTCTGCAAACAAGTTGTGAATTCGAAAAAAATTGCTCATCCCTTAATCCCCGACTTCCTATTTTGGGACTGTTCAAGTGTCCCCTGGTTTGTAGTGATGCATTCATTCAACATGTGATCAGCATCAAAGGCACGAAATTCCGATTAACCATTTTTTTGGCATCTCACCTCTTTCTAGTTTGAACTTGGAATCTCCTCCGTGCATAGACCACTAATGAGGAAATCCTTGTTTATGAATTCAATGCAGAATGAGAGATTTTTTTTTCCTTTGCATAATGTCTGCTTTGAAGTCAGGCAGTCCAAGAAAGTGATTGATCTCACCCAAGTTCATAACTTTTTCAAAGTACTGCCGATATCATTAAATTTTAATTAACCCTTTGAGCTCCTTCTATGATGTAAAGATGAGGGAACATCAAAGGCTTGTGTGTTAGAGCAGCAGTGAAATCTTTTGAGCTGGCTTAGCCTTATTGAAGAAATCTAAGCTGCAAAATATTCCAGTTCTGTAGTCAGCTCAATTCTAGTTACTGCCTCTGCTCTGTGTTGGAATAGGCAAAGCAATTGTTACATCCTCAGCTTGGGCTATTTACATACTGTCATACTGAGCCCATCTTCCTGTAGATGTTCTTCCTTCTACTCAAAAAAGAAGTCCATCTTAAAGCAAATGAATAGAATATAATACCTTATTCTTTCTCTGTTCATTTATGCTTGCTTTAGCTATTATTATCCTGGTTAGTTGTCTTAGAAAAATGCACTGTAGGATTTAATAGGGATTAAACGAATAATCTTCCATAAAAAAAAAATTTCTAGGCTTCATATTTTAAAATTCATCCTATGCAATTCTGTTTCTTGACAGGGCAATTTCAGTTAAAAGCAAGCTTCATATACTTCTAACTACATAGCCACTTTCTTACAACAAGTGGATGGGGACCTGCAGAAGGCTTTGAGAGGGGCTATGTTTTCAGGGCAAAGCTCAGTTTTGCCTCTATACTGTGAAATTATTTATACTACTGTGAAGTAGGTTTGAAAGTATTCTGAACCAACTGTACATCACGGTAAAGAAATCCACAAAGCACAGAGCAGCAGTAAGTAGTTTTTGCTTCTTGGGACAAAAGGAAAGACCTGGATGGAGGAGCACTCTGCTCTGTTAATATCAGAAAAGGCTGTTTGGGATGCAGAGAGCAAGGTGAGCAAGAGGGGAAAGAAGAGAAGGAAATAATACCCAAATCCTTCAAATTAGGAAAAAGGGAAGGTCAGGAAATGGATACGTTCTGCTGGATATGGCAGCCTTTGATCTAATTTCCTGCTGATTCTATTAAGGAAATTGGTGGTGAAAAGATAAGAAGGTCTATACTTCCTTACTAGTCCTGCTAGTCCTACTACTCCTGTTAATAGTGATTGTGATAGAAAGAACTTTTTGACACGCAAAGAAAATAAAATACTAGTCAAAGCAAAGCCACTTCTGAATAAAAAAAAAAAATGCTTTACTTTTGATGATTCATGGAGAAATGGGTATGTTTGTCTGGGGGTTGGAGGATATTTTGTCAGTCTAGAGAATTTCCGAAGAGGAAATGAGGCAGGTTGCTTGACAACATTGTGAATTACATTTACATTTCACCTTTAATGTGAAATGTAGGTTAAACGTGAAATGCCACATTCACATTTAATATAATATATATCTGTGTTTAAAAAAAAAAAGTTGGTAAGTATAGAATGGTTTTTCTTGTCTATTCCTGGCACATCCAGCACATGTTGAATTCAGAGAGCAAATTCTAAGTTGTGGAAGGGCTTTTCCTTCCTGCTTGCAGCTACATCTGCCATCACAAGTGAATCGGTGCCTTCTGGATGGATTACACAGGCCTTTCTGTTGCTCTCAGACAGCAAAAATGAAATTAAGGCAACTGTTGCAGTGTTACTCCACTTCAAGAGCAGGAGGCTTAATTTAGCTTGATCAAAATAGAACTCATTAAGCCAATATATTAGCAGCAGGCATGAAAGTTTTCCAAAGGATTGTTTAGCTGAAACAAAACTTTAAACATTCCTCTACCAATTTCTAAGGTGACAAGAATGTAGGTAATGAAGGGATTACTAAAATTACTTTTTCCACCTGCCATCCTTACATCTGTTTTAGGATTATAGAAAAAACAGCATTGAATCTGTTTTGTGATGCATGAATAAAAGTGAAGTTGTGACATCTGGTAAATATGGAGTGAAAACAGACATATGAAAATGAAGGAGTTGTAAGGAACTGTGTCCTTCGAGAGCCAAAATTTTCTGAGTCATCATAAGGGCCTATATGCATGTGCGTGTGTTCCCATACATGTAAGTGGGTGAAACAGCATTTGTCATTTTTACTGCTTAGTACAATTTTAAAATTCCACAGCAAAACCTATTTTTCCAAATGTTCTTCATTTATAGTTAATTTTATTGCATAAGCATGTACAATGCTTATGTAAATGTAAAATAATGTTATGAAATTAAAAAAGGGGGGGATCAGACAGAAAAAATAGAATGCTTTTCAAAAGGGAAAATAAGTGTAGAGACAGAGGCAGTTAGAGGGTTTCTTTTCTAGGCTTTGATGAAAAACCTTCCTTGCTATAGAAATAGGTGGGTGTTGGTGAGTGTATATGTATGAATGATATGGGAAATTAGAGCATTTGTTTGAATCTGCATGATTACTTGCTAATGTTGATTTCTAATTTTTTTTCCTAACCGTAGCTTGTACCATACTTATTTCAATAGAGGGGAGAAAAACGAAAGAGCTGAGACAGTACTTGGTTATAGACCTGTAATATGCCCATCATAGTTCTATGATAAATAATGCTAAGTTTATTTAACAATAGCTAACCAACATTGAATATAATATGTACTAAAGAAAAGCACATGTTACAGAAGTACAGAAACTTCTGTTTCATTTTGTTTGAATAGGCATGTAAACGTACCTTGGAATATGTGAATACATTTGCAGATTATTGTGACAGACCTGTTGATATATTTAAAAAACATACTATATGAGACCTTTAAGATACTATGAAAAAAAGAGGAAGACTTCTTTTGGCTGTTGAAAATATGTGATCCCTCAGGTGCCAGAAATTTGAGGGAAGTACTGCATTTTAACTGAAGATTTATTCCTAATAATAGTTTCATTCTGCATCGAAAGTCCTTTTTGATTAGTTTCCAGGACCATCAATGGATTCAGTGTTGCAATGAACAATTCCAACATTGTACAGAAGCTTTGAGACTCACTGTATCTCAAAGTAGAACTATGAAAATCAAAGGCCACTGGTCAGTGGCGAACTGGCAAGATGCAAGATAAGTAAGGGATAAAAAAATTGGGTTTGCCTAAGCCATGCTGAAATCACTCTACTTCTAGTAAGCGCATGTGTGTCTGTGGTGTCTTCATAGGCCATCTTTGCCTGTTTTCTATTTCGTGACATAAGAAAGAGCTAGCAGATAGATTTGAGAGCAGTAGATAAAGCTGCAGCATATTAAAGGGGATATTCAGCCTCTCAGTACTATGGATGCTATATACCTAGCTTCCTAAGCACGTTTCTTAGAAAAGGTACCCGAATGTCAGTAGCTGACACCAAAAGAGCTTAAGTAACACTTGTCAGTAAAAGCATTATTAGAATGGAAGACATTACAAACAAAAGACCTAGAATATCAGAAATTTTTTTTTTTTAATTTCCTTTTATTGCTTTTATTTCATAAAATGAGTTTAGCACTCATTAAAGATGGTGGTTTGACAAGCTGGGATGCTTATCTCTTTTTTTTGGCGGGGGGAGGGATAGGGTTTTTTTGCTGTTTGTTTGTTTGGTTTTTTAACCAGCAAGCACTCCAGTTGCTCAGTGCTAGTCTTCCTCTGTGGCATCAATGCTGATGTGGCTAGGTAAGCTAAAATAGTAGCATAATCTGTTATTCCATCACATACATACTCACATATAGGACCTTAATTATTTATTCTTGGTTTGTGATTGCATTTTATATTTTTCTGACTTTAAGAAATTTCCTGACCCTTAAGAAATTAGTGCATGACTTTGTGAGATGTTTTTGGATTTAGAAGGCTACAGTCTTCTAGATAACATGAAAATATTATGAGGATGGGGTCTATGTGTAAATATCAGCTATTTTAATTCATTCTTAGGAAGTACTTGAACAGAAAAGATTGAATGCAGGTACTCTATTTAGAAAACAATTTTGCCCTTGAGAAAGTGTAGAGGCTTCAAAAAGGACAGGAAGTAAGCAGACCTCATTACAGTAATATGAATTACACTTATATCAGATTGGCTGGAAAACAAATGGCTGTGTTTGCATTTTGCTGCTGTTGTGCATTTCAATGATCATTTGCTGCATTAATATTGCAACTGAACTGCTACAAAGCAATTTGTGTATAGTCCCAAATAATCACGAATCCTAAATCTAGCTAATGGCAGTATTAGTCACACAATTCCAAACTTCATGTAAGCATTACTGGATATAGAGCTTAAGCAGCATTACTGGATATAGAGGAATATTTATGCTATTAAAACAATCAAATGACATGTCAGTCACTGGAGGACTAACCATCAATGTTGTGCAGTTCAGTTTTGTCCCACGTTCACTCCTATTCTTCCTAAAGAGGTTTGTATTTGATTTAAGTAATTAAGTACATCAATAATAGCTTAAATACAAGTCCCAACTTTGCTGCATATGACTGCAAGGACTATGAATATGTCATGTCCTCTAAATTCAGGAAGTTTGTCTGGTAAGTATTCATTTGGTAAGAAAAACGTGAAATTTTAAGTGTTATGACAGTTTTTGTGGTGGTCTCCGTCTGTTTGTACTTTGATTTCTGACCACCATTGCTCTCAAAGTAGTCTTCCCAGATTCCAAGGGAGAATTAGCTACCACATCTAAGTTTCTTTCCTATTAGTGTTTCAGAAATTTAAAGAAAATATCAAAATTGAAGCAGTTCTTTGTTCGTGCAAAGCTGCAGCTGCACAAGGCTCTTTCCCTTGGATCCATTAATATGTTATAAACAAACTAACAAAACACAACAATCTTTTTCAGCCTTGCATGTCCGTTACTCCCAGAGGGTCCTGCCTCAAGGCATCTTGGCATGTAGCCCTTGTAACAGCCATATTCCTTGTTACCTGTTTCGTAAGGTGTTTCACACAGACAGGCTAATTTGGTTACAATCCTGTCCTTAAGGCTACATTGCCTACAGAAATCCTTCCTGCAGTTTTGTCTAAATAATGTTCTTCCTTTTTGTATTGTATCTGCTGTTTATAGTTCCTCTGTTTCACTAAGAGGTGGTTGCATTTTGATGGCAGGTTTAATGAGCCTTTGATGTAGCAGAGCAGTAGTTAAAGAGTTTGCAAAGCAGTCAGTTTAAATCTCAGTTTGAAACATCATACTAATAGTATTTACAATTCATGTTTAACAGAAAGACATAACAGAAACCTAGGATAATTTTAAAGACAGTTGTTATTTTAAATGAATTACTGATTACGTGTTACTGTCAGCCTAGTTTCCTGAAAATGTCAGAAAAGTCTGATTATTTAAAAAATCTAAAGTAAGTTTAAAGAAAGAAAAAAGAAATCTGAACTTACAGCATGACATTTTCATTATTGTTTTTTTTTCTGGAATAGAGAAATAGCAAAATCAAAGTATGTGAAAATGAAGAATGATAAGACTTCAGTATAAATATTTTACAAGTTTTATAAACAGTTGCTAGATGGGCAATCTGCTCAATGTTTTATGCCTTGTAATATATTTTTGTTAGATTGTTTCTAACCAATAGAAGGACAATGACAATGGGAAAAATTAGAGAGGCCTAATTCATCTGCTATTAAAAGTCCATTGCTATCCCCAGAGTTGTATTATGAAACTTATCCCTTAGTTAAAGGGATAATACTAAAGATCAGTTATTCAGTATTAGAATAGCACAATTACTAGGCAGCTTTATCAACCCTGCAGGGGCAAAAATACTGCTTCTTCGTATTACAAATGCAATATAGCGTGGATTAAATTGGCATGAAAGCATTAGGAGTATCACTGTACTTTCACCATAAATATGCTGTGTCGTAAAACACAGCTAACACTGAAGCACACAGCTAAATATTTTCCCTGGACTACTTATTTTCTTTTAAAAATATTGTGTTAAAGCAATCTTTGTCTTATTTGCAGTTGCTCACAAATGTGAGTAAATACGATTATTTGTGTATAATATAATATAAAAATTAGAAACATTCCCTGGATATTATTCTGTCCGTTATCCAAGTGGCACTCAGGAGTCTGATTTACAGGTATTTGTGCCTCTCTTGCTCACAGTGACTTCAGCGTTAGTACAGGGCATGCATGGACTGCAGGATCAGTATAAGACTAATAGTGCTGACAATGGTCATAAAAACTTACAGCAGAGCTACTGAAGGCAAACTCTTATTGTGTGCTTACTGAGCACTGAATTGCTAATGAATATTATTTGAGATTTTTTTTTTTTCCATGGACAAAATGAATCTTCAGAGTTAATTTGTGCTGTATATAGTTATGAAATGGTATGACTGGTTTATTCAAACATACATTTTGCATTTCTCATCTGTTTAAAATTTATTGTCTTTACAAAAACCCACAAAGAGAGGGATATTGAACTTGAGATGCCTATTGCTGGCAGAGCACACAAAGTTTGGGTATTTAATTGACGAGGCACCTAGCCACGCACTTGAAAAAGTAGTTCATAGGGAGGGGGAGAATAAATCAGCTTTAGATTTCCTGCCCTGAGCTGATACCTAGGTAAGGGATAGAAATTAATTCCAGGTGAATTTTCACAGTATTTAATGTTTTTCTGCAGCATTACTGAGGACAACACATTGTGATAGAAGCATCAGTGTTGTTTTATATAATTTGTAAGATTTTCACAAACAAAAGAATAATTTTTTTTTTTCTCTAGAGCTGAATGCAAGTTTAAAGAGTTTACCACTTAAGAGTTGGTCAAGGGAAAAAAGGCAGTTAGCTAAAATGCAAGCATTTCTAAAAAGGCAGCTTCTCTTCTGGCATTACTAGCTTCAAATGCTATGCCCACTGAGAGCAGCTTAGTTTGATGTAGCCAGTTTCATAAGAGCTGATTCGGGATTTAGACTTGAAGTCAGTCTTCAAAAATTGAATATAAAATAAAAAATAAAGAACAATTCTGAGGGTTTACTACAAAGAATTTTTTTGGATGTGGTCCTATTTTATTTCTCATATGAAAAGCACCTACAATTTTTTTGAACGTATTATTTAAAGAATACAAAACCAATGTCAAAGGTTGGGATTCCAATAACTAGACATGTTCCTTAGATTGTCAAAAGCTCAGCCTCTGACCTTTTACTTTTTCAACTCATTAGAGATATGTATTTATTTATTGTAGATTGCCTAGGTTAGCTTTGGGTTTTGCATCTTGTCAAGCTGTGCTACATAGAACTCATTGGAAGTCAAACTGCGGTAGTACACATCAGTACTCTTGTTCTTGGCCATTCCAATTTTAGGGGGCATTATACCGATTATACCGATACATATATATACACACACACATACATATATTCATTTCTTCACTAGTGCAATTGTTATAGTTATGATGGAAAACTCCTTAAAATCTTTTCCAAAAAACAACTGTTCTAATTACAGTTATCTAATATTTGAAATGGGTTATTTAACAGACTGAGGTTACTGCTTAAATGACACTTTCACCATAGGTAAGCTCAACCTCAAATGACACTATCACCCCATAGCTCAACTGCATTTATCCTATTTAGTTTTAGGGACAAAGACAGTCAGCTTACTCTGCTGGAAAACATTATACTGGTCTATGTGGAAAAAGCAAAGTATATGCAAAGCATTCTCCAGTTTTTCATAATTACAGTAGCTGCTTATCCAAAGGGCAAACTGTCCACAAAAGATTCACATCAAATACCCTCTCTTCCAATTGACATTTACCTTTATATTTTAGCAACTATGCTATTTCCATATGATACATTTTTATATGACATGCACACAAGAAAATACCATTTCTGCACTGCAATAAAAATATGTTTTTATGAGCCACCAACATTCTGCTGGCTTAGAAGCACTTTAACAGAGAGGAGAATGAACCAAAATGGGTGAATTCTGAGAATCTAAAGATCTGCACCACTTGCATCCATAACTAACTTTTATCCAACTTCTTCCCCACAAAATAAGATTGCTTGTGTACATGTCTGTCTTTGTATAGTTGTCTGTTCAAGAGCCAGCAAATAGGAAACATTAAATAAAAAATTAGTTATACATAAAAAAAAATTAATAGCCCACCTGTTTAAAGATAGAAATAAACTAACAAATAAACAGTTCTGACAAGTATCTGGCAAGCTTCAAATGAATAGTATTTCCTCCAGCTGTGCTAGCCTATAACATATAAAAAAAGAGTCTCAAGAAAGGCTTCAGTATTATTGATGGTTTTTTGTGTATTTTAAGTCATCAGCTGCCATATAAAACAGCATCGGATGTATCTTGCCTTCAGATTCAGCTCTTTGGCTATCAGTATGCTGCATTTATAAGGTTTCTGATTTTTGGCTTTTATTTTGTCTAACAGGAACTGTAATGTGAAAACCAACTCACTGAGGTGGTTGTTAGTGTCTATGTTTTTGTATGCATATTTGTGTGAGAGTACAGAAACAAACCTAATATTTCAGCTACATGCAAGATGAATTCCTAAAACCAACAAGCATCTTGTCCCTCTCTGATACAGGAGATCCAAATGGTCTTGTACCTCCTTTGCTCTTGACTAGACTAGGAGAACCTTTCTTTTACAATTAATAGACTTAATCAAAAGGGAACAGTTTTTGTAATGGGTATGATCAGGCTCTAAACACAGAGATATAAAAAATTTTTGCAATTTATGGTAAATCTAAGTAACTACAAGTCCTGTTGAAAACTTCAGAGTAGAAATTGTTTAGTGACAGGCAAGACAGCCTACATTGAGCATAGATTTGCTCAGGAATACATACAAGACGAGGTATTGTAACTGGTGTCGGCCTGGAAGCTGGTGAATGCATGAAAAGAGAGGATGACTTGAGGATTAGAAGAGGTAGGGAAATGGAAAGGATCAAACAATGAGAGATTATAAAATAGAGAATAGACATCGCCCCTTTGTGAGTACCTTCCCTTATACTTCACTAAGAACTTTGACTCTCTTAAAATATTTCAGGAGAACATAGCGAAAAGTTATTTCCTTCTGCATCCAAAATTATATTTGTTATTAATTTCAAATTTGTTCCCAGGAGAGTACTAGATATTATTAGGTTGCTGATAGGGCAAACTAAACAGTATAATCTCACTAAGGCTTTGTGTCCAGTTGTTCCTCTTAAGCTGGAAACTTTCTAGCAATGGATGATCTTTTTTGCTACAGTTTTTGAACAGCAGACAGGAATTTACTGGGGGGATTAAAGAAGAAGTCCTGTCCCATTCTGCCTATTAGCATTGCAGAATGTGGCACATGCTTATAGTCACACAAAGTCACTTCTCTGCACCTGAATCACTATCGCAGCAAGGTTCTGGTTTATAACTAGAAATCCTAGATGCTCTGATAATACAAATAATAACTACACAAAAATTGTATCTTTTTTTTATTGAATGTCATCCTAAATAGACACTTCAATTAAGTAAGGAATAAGGAAGGACATCTTTCATCTTCTTCCTTGTAGCGCTGGTGAAATGCAAACCACAGTTTAAAGAGTAGAACTGAATGTGTCAATCTTTCATATCAACCCCCTGCTCAAGTGATTCTGGAAATGACTGTTTGAATTAAGGAAATAGGTTTTACCTGTCACCCACCCCTAGACCTTCTTGCTATTCCTATAGATTTTTTCTTTTTCTTTTTCTCCATACACTTGATTGAAAAACCAACTGTGTTTCTGCCTTTTTATATTCCAGGATTCTTTGACTCTTTACAAATGCCAGCAGTCACACAGCTGTGAAAGAATCTTTTGATATTCACATTTATTGTAATATAGAATTCAAATTTATTTTCATTCTATCTTTCATGCTTCTCAAGCTTTAAATCCTGTAGAGAAAAAATATAGATGTGAACACAGAAGAAAAAAGAAATCACTAGTTTGAACTCGAGACTGTAGCCAACTCAAGCAGTGAGAATTATTTCATTTGGGCTGAGGTGTGTGTGCTTCTGTGATGAGAGAGATGGATGAAAGGAGATGAAAGTGCAGAGAGAAGATCTATGTATGCACATGTGTCAGAATGTGTATATATTTATGTATATATATATTTTTAAGAATGTGCATATATTCATAGTCTACATGAAACAGTAGTGTAATCATGTGAATAACACATCATATAAGAGATATTAGGCCAAATTAATCATTTGACTTCAGTTTTCTATACCTACAAAGCATCTGTATTTTAGAAAAACAAGAGGCTGCAACTTTGTATTGTATAAATTCAGATTCCTAATATTTGATTATTTTCCTGACCAGTAAGTTGATTTTTCCCAGAGTTTGGAAGATGTCTGTCTCAGGCTTACAACTTCTAACTGGTGACTATTTAGGGGAAAGGAGCTCTTTTTAATAGCTTTTCTGTCTGTGCAGCATAAAGTCTAGTTTCCAGTTACCAGAGTGCGACGATGCATTATAAGTAATACAGTTTATAGTGATTTACAGCAAGTTACTGTGAGGTAACAGGAAAAGTTTTCTACCACTGCTATTTTAAGTGCAGTATAAGCTGAATTCATCAACAGAGAATCAAGCTTACCACATTACATAAAAAAGCTACTGGCTGTACTATCCATCAGACAAGATTGCCATGCTATTCAGACCTTTACAGTCACTGAAACTTGTAATTTAAAGAGAAAAAAACATTCCAGTTTCATATCATTACATTTCAGGATTTTACTAGTGTAGAAGGTTTCCCAAATGAGTATTTCAGGTGACAGAAGATTTTGTTGTGCCCCTTCTAAACAGCATCAGTATCCACGGTTCTGGAAAGAATTTTCTAAAGAAGGTACCCTGCAGTCACAGGCTATGAGAAAATTATGATTGAGGTACAAACACCACATTTTTTTAATACTAATTTGTGAAGTCTGTTTTTGTTTAGAAACAGCTTCAAATTGTCCCAGGTGCATTGTCAACTTGAAGTGAACCATGGGACTATCTATTGCCTTTCTTAACTAAGGACTCAGTTTTCTATCATCTCTTTTAAGCCACATAGAGTTGAGAGGGGACATGTAACCTAGGACAGTTTCTGAGAACAAAACGAAAATGGCAAGAACATCTTCATACTGAAAAATACTTAATGAGCAATATAAAATGCTTCTGCAGCTATTTCTAGGGATACATAGCATAGTGTAAGGTAACAGAGGTGTGTGCTACTAGCGCCTGAGAATGTTACAATCTAGAATGGACAGTTGTTTTCTGCTGCCAAGACAGTCTTGTTGATCGTACTATGTGTCTGTTGTACTAGACACCTGCCTAGAGGGGTAGGTATAACTCACACAAAGAATGTATCACACAAAGTGATAGTGATAGTCTTTTATAGCAAGGAGTAAGTGTTACTCCACCTTTGACAGCAAAATATACATTAAAAGACAGAAATTATACTGGGGTCTCAGCTCTGAAAGCATTTTCCAGGCAAGTGACTCAATGTGCAGTGTAACACTACAATTCTTTAAAAGCACTTTAAGGAGGGATATTAAATTAATGGTTCAAGAAAATAGAGTGTATTTGTCTGGGGTGGGAAAAAGCCTAATTTCCTAAGGGAAATCCTTCAGTGATTCCAGCATCAATAACATGGTTTGTCACTTACTGCAAATAAAAATAATTAAATTGTATTTAGAGCATGCAGAGTTTATCTGATCTTTTCAATCTTTACGGGCACCAAAAGAAGTCATGTTTTCCGTGATACTATTACTAGAGAAGGGAAAAAAATGGAAGCAGATAATATCTGACACTAAAAATCCTGTTTTTTATTGCTGTATGTTGTCTGAAAATCCTTAGCAGGTCACATAAAAAAGGAATATTACATTACTTTATGGAACATTCACTAATTATCTAATATTCAAAAGGACACGTTACATTTAGATTGGATATGAGGAAGACATTTTTTACAATGAGGGTGGTGAGACACTGGAACAGGTTGTGCAGGGAAGTTGTGGATGCCCCATCTTGGACGTGTTCAAAGTCAGGTTGTAATAATAATAAATTAAATATATTAAAAGACTAAGAAAAATGCGTTTTTGTAGAACAAGATTTTTTGAACAAGTAATATTAATCTTTTTTCAGAATTTGAATTTTAAGAATTTTTTCCATGATGGATCACAAAGGGCAAGTACTATTTATTGTTCAAAGTTCAAATGTAGATCAGACCCAAATCTGCACTGACTATAATTGCCAGCTGAGTACATGTCCCCTACATCTGCCTTGTGTGAAAGGAGCATATATTTCTTAGCAGTGGAATGATATAAGAAACAAGACTGTTCCACTTTTTTGATGTCTGAAATTTCAAGATCTGCTTACGTTATTCTTTTAGAACTTGAATTCCAGGAACAATACTGATTTCTGACAGGAGATTCATTTAAAACTTAGTGGCATAATTGGGAATCTTTCTAAGTATTTCAGTGGACTTTGGACCAGGCCATTTACCTACAGCTAGGAAATATATTGAGTGGATTTCAAGACAGCAGGAACCCTCAATAGAAAATATGGAGGTTATGAGAAGTAAAAGGTATAAAATGTATGAAATCTTATTTGTCAAATTTGCTGATTATATATGCGATATGCATTTGTTACCTAATGTCTTGCTGAAGACAAAATGACTGCTAAGTCATCATGACATGAGATGGCCCAGCAGGTAGCATAGATGCAGTTTAAAACCTTAAAAACTCCAAAGATTCAAGAATAGCAATACAAGAAGAATTTGTTACCCTTTAGTCACCAATACTGCCTAGATGTATAATACATGGTTAAGCACAACATGGCTAAGAAATGTATTTCTTGTCTAAAATATTTTCTGATCCAGGATTTCCAGCTGTTTGCTATCTTATCTTTTGACCCCTCAGTCACACTGCTAATAGGATTTCTATAAACCAGCACAGCAGTGGACTTCGTAGCTCAACAGATTAGTTCATAGGCTTTCATCTCTAGAACCTAGTTCAAATTCAGTACTGACCAAATGTGCCATAATCCTTCTTTGGGCATTCTCATTGAAAAAGGGAGTATAGACTATACTAGTTTCTATAACTCAACTGGAAGCTGGCTTCCATACAAGTCTCATTGCCCAACTCAGATATATAACTTTTTTTTAAATTAAAAGATATCAGGCAAGCTTTGCAATGCAGTTGTTTTTCCTGTGCCTCTACAAATACCAATTACAGTCTATCAGAAATTAACAGATTTGCAAAATATTTTACAGTTTCAAAACTTTTTCATTTTGAAATCTAGTGAAATCAAAATACTAGAAATATTAGTTAGAACAAATATTTCAAAAATAATAGTTTTGCTTGATTTCAATTTTATATTTCTTTTTCAATTTTAAACTTTATGATTTTTATTTGAAAATGGATATAATTAAATTTTTAAAAATGTTTACTTTCTGAAATTGTCAAATCGGACTATTTTAACAGTTTGGAAGATTATTTCTCTCTTCCATCCCTATAAGAAACTAGCTTTCTAAAGCTTCAGTCTAAAACGCATTTATGTTCGTGTCTAACATGATGCATGAGTTGTTTCACATACTTCAAAGACTCTTTCTGTATATGCAGGCACTTGAGGGATTGCAGCCTACATAATTTTTTAATCTCTCCATACAATGACCTGGTCATCCAAGAAGAGGAATGAAAGGACACTGATTAAAATTGATAATTGGCAGGAGAGAAAGATAAGATCAAAGTAAATTGTGGTGGCAGAATATGGATATACTGTGTTTAGCAAGATGAGAGCCAATCATCACTCTAATTGCATTGCTTCTCTATTAATTTCCAGTGTCGACACAACGTACCACATTTTCTTTCAGATTTTACTTTCCCCAAGTACCAAACACATTTTTTAAGACCTTGTTAGCCCACTTCGGGATAGCTACTTATATCAGAATTAATACTAAAAGTAATTCAAATATTTATCTGCTTGTCCCTTCTCAGCAGGTGCTTCTCAGTTAATTATTTATATTCTGACTTGCTTTTATTTGTTGTTTGGTTTTAGAAAAAGAAACAATTTCCATACCAATCTCTCTTTCAGTCATTTCCTACTGTTGAGTATCATCTGTTCTGTTCACGTTGCATGATTTGCTGCAGCTCTGATCAGTCTGAGAATAGCATTCAGCAGAAATAAGAAGGACCACAAAATCTCAAGGTTTGCTCTCTAGAAACCCACAGGACAACCACACACAACTGTTACAATGTGAGGTGTTTTCTTCATCTTTTACTTACTTTCTCAGGTAGAAACTGCATTTAAAAAATAATTCACCTTTTATAGATGATGTCATAGCAGTATACTAGTTGTTTTTTTTCATGTGAAGTGTGGATTAACCAGTTGGGTTTGTCTCAACAAATACCTGCAGCATCATGCTGGGCTAGGCAGCGTTAGCCATGGACTGAGCTGTCATGGTCCTGTGTGCTCCCTACTACTTAAAATAAGATGGAGATATATCACCACCACTCGATACAAAATGGGGTTAGGAAACTAGCTCTTCTTCCTCACAGTTTTATGAGCTGCATCTATCTCCAGGTGAGAAGTCACGTCACATGTAGCAGCCAGGAAACTGGCCTGCACATAAGATCAGAATTGCCGCTGCAGCTTTCTGCGGGTATGCAGCACGGGCGGGCGCCAGGGGCACCGCCAGGGGCACCGCCAGGGGCGGGGAGGTAAGAACAGGGAACAGGGCAGTTCTTGGGTATTTAGAGACAAAGGGTTAAGAATCCAGGTGTTGTGACTTGCACTGCTCATAGAGTAATTTGTTAACAACTAATATAAATTTAACCAGTATTAGATAATAAATCACAAGGAACTAGGCTAATTATATGGTGTTATAAATTTAAGCTATTTTATAACTAGCTAAGCTAAATTTCTCTATTGCATAAAAAATAACTTTGTAAAAAGCTAAGGTATATTGTTCTTAATGATATTCCATCTAGCATATAATTAAGCTAGATCTCTCTTGGTGATATTTTGGGAGCTATATGGAAGATGTATTTTTCTCTTGTATAATTTGTATAATCAGAAGATACCACTGAATGCATCTATATTGTCAAGTTTCTTTATTTTTTATTTTCTCATCTGAACTTAACTTGTTCATTTATACTGCCTAAATGATAAGCATACCTTTGCTCTGGTCTGTAATGAACCAAATAGTTCCAATTAGTTTTCCCAAGTAAGGAAAGCTAATACAGAATAGATTGCCAAAATCCATGCCCTGAAGGCAATACGTAATCCACAGCAGCCATCAGAAACGGAACTCACTTCCTGGTATGCTTAAAAAGTAACACTGTAAATGTAGCCTTTCCTATTTCAACCTTACTTTATCCAACCTTTTTTTTTCCAACTTCTTATCTGTAGATGTTTTTGTCAATCTAACAATATTTATTAAATGCCATTACTAAGTAGATGAATCATATTTTATCCATTAAATCATACTTACAGTACTTCACAATTAATTCCGTTTCAATTAAAATAGCAATGTAGTTGTTTCTGAAGATAGTGCCTTGATAAATTGACATTATAACTGAGAGCCAGCTCTACTATTTTGTTCTTATTGTTCTTTTTGTTCGTACAATATTAAGTAGCTCAGAAAAGGATGCAGACTCTTACTACCTCCCCTTAAAAATTGTGCACACCTAATAGAAGTTCTTATTCATATGTATATGAATATATATGAATGTGTATACATATAAATATAAATTCACATACACTTGTATTCATTTCCAAAAGTTTTTTGACTCTTTGCTTCTCTCTCTGACTGATATGTTCATTACTTTTTTTGAGATCTAATTATTCTGAGGCAGACACACCCTTTAACCTGAAATCATTATGTCAAGGAAAAGGTTTCTATTGCTGATGTAGATGTGCTTTGCTGGATGGTACCACTGGTATGTTTTGCTGTAATTTGCTCTTTGTTATTGCTTTGCATAACTTAGCTCTCTTTATCAATTTTATCTTTAATGAAATAGTTTCATAGTTTTAGTTTTGGCTTCTCATGGATTGTAAATAGGTGAAGTTGATGGGGATTTGGGGGGGAGTGAAGTGTTCTGAAGTACGTTCAAAGATAATTCAACATCTAGAGGTTTTTTATATATTATGGTAAAAACTTTTCCTATCTGAAGCTCTTGTTAGTAAACGAACACTTAAACAGGCCTTTTCTGTTAATATTGTTAATTCTGTGAACTTATGAAAGTTTTATGGAATATAAAATGATTGCGTAGGAATACAGATCTGTGTTCTCTTGGGATAAGTGTACCTGCTCTAGAATTATTGTTGAGAAAGGCCCAAACGTACCTATTGAAAGCATTTTGACTTCATATTTACTATTATTTGTGATGTAGAATTCACAACTTTTTGGGGCTTCTTTCCCACACCTTCATGACAATAATGGTAGTACCTGGTGCACTTTTTTAACAAAGCATAAAATAAGAATAAAACATTACATAACTTTACCTCATTCTATATACAATGGCTAATTTTTTATGGAATGGTTTCTCTTCAGAAAAGCCATTTCAGTTCTAGCTTCAAATGTGAATATTAGTCTAGTGATCTGGCTCTGCAACCTGTTCAATAGGCCAATTCTACATCTGTTGGTATAGATAAAAATCTGCATGGAGGTAGGAACTTTACGTATATGGATACCTTTGCCAAACAGAGGTTGCAAGTCTTGCAAAGGTTATTCTTGCCAAATATTCTTGTATTTATTGTGACAGTGTTTTTGTTGAATTCATTGAATGCAACTCCTCCTCCACCATCCATTTGATTTGCAAATGAATTCTCTCAAATGTATTCACACCCCTTCTGTATTTGCTTTCCAACAGTATTCCAGCAAATTACTTTACTGGCAGGAACATTTAGTGAACCAGCCAATTTTAAGTAAGTATTGCAAGAATATTCACAAAAAGCAAAATTCTCATTCATAACTACAAGTATTCATATACACAGTTTTAAGATAAGCCTAATATTAAAAAGGTAATCAGTGAGTCATTCAGCACAAACATTTCTTATAACTTATGGTTTTGGTCAAAACAACTAAACTTTGAATGTCAAATTATTTTTATGAATGGCCTGTGTATATGGTATAGATCAAGACTTACTGGCAGAAATTATGTCAATAAAAACGATATCTGTTTGAAGATAACTTCTGATGAGAAGAAAAAGCAGTAGAACTGGACAGAATAATTGTAGTGATCCTTACATTTCCTTCTTTCTCAGTGGATAAAAGAAAATAATATTTAATATTCAATGACCAGTGAGTTTTGGATACTATAATATAGTTTTTGTTGCTTATCCAACTCACTGTGTTTTCATTGTATCCAAATGCGAAGACTTGGATATAAAAATATTGCATATTTCTTTAAATAGTTAAATTTGCTTTCCACAGTCAGTGACATGACTCAAAATTAACCAATGCAGTTATTTCCACTTTCATGAATACCGTGCCTTTTTTGTCTGGAAATGCAGTGAAGACAAAATACTGTACTTTGAACACAAGGGTTAGTTAGAAGCAACCAACAGCAATGAGTACGTGCATGCAGCTTTGTTTATTTTATCTGTGGAGGTCAAAATTCTTTTGTATCATTCATTTTAGTGTTGTTTTTTTTTTTTTCCTTAGGAAAATATATCTGGACATATGCATCTAGTTTTTATTTTGAACATTTTCTGGTTCCTGTCCAACTTTTTTCTTTATCGCCTGCATACCAGCTTCCAGGTATCTGTCTCCTGATGGTAGAGATGTGTAGAGGATTAGTGTCTTGATTGGCAGGTTGGCTAACATTACAGTTCTGTTCATATGGAGCTTTCCTTCACATTCTAAAAAACTACCACAGACAGGCCAGAAAAAAATCCTGTTTCCCTTGTTGCAAAACTGCATATGTAACCTTAAATTCAAAATGTAATCTGAACTGGGATATCTTTATATATTTCACATACCAATACAGATAGAGTTATGGATGAAATAATCATTTTTTGTCTTCTTGTTCAATAACTTAGAGGAAAGACAAGCTGTGTAACTCACAGAGGGAATGGCAGAAAGCTCAGGATCATCGATTGTACCTTATAGTGCTAAATGAATAGATCAGAGTCCTTCTTCAATAAATAGAAACAGGAGCATTGTTTTTCACAATGCAATCTATTCTGTAACACTCTGTCCATGTGTGGCTACAGATAAATGAAATACAGAGGGACAAGCCATTTACAGCTATGTTTACACATATCTCCTTACATAATACCATTTAAACAGGATCCAATCTTAAAGAAGATATGCTGTGTAAAATAAAAGTTCAATATTATGAGCAGTCATCATGACCAAAAATTCTAGAATGATTTGCTTTTCATAAACTAACTTTCTTCGCTCCCAATAGGGAGACCTTGCTAAAACTCAGATGACTGTCAGTCCTAATGCATTCATGATCTTTTCCATACATGGGATGCCAGCCAGGCACTGACCTCTTTCAGGTAAAGTAACGAATAACTAAGCAGTGTTACTTTAATATTTCCCCAACAATGCAGGCAAGAAGGGAGTATCCATGTAATACATGAAACTAGTTCCAAGAAATACCTTGAAGGCAAAACTCTGTTTCATTACAAACTGATGGGAACAGGATGTGCAATAGCCTGTCTCTGGTATGACTGAAAAGGAGCTTCATGGTTTTGTATCTGACTTGCAGATGAATTATGTGTGCCTTGTTTTTGTGCAAAATGAACCCATTTAACTTACAGATAAAAACAAGGTTTGTAACTAAGGTCTGCACACTGATACTGATAGCAAGAGCTGAAAGACTCACAGTACTATGAGATGATGAGAGCACTCCAGAATCAATGACTTGTGTTCTCTTATCTGGATCAGAAACAAAAAGCACCACTTGGTACAAAAAGCCTTTACCCTCAGTCCACAAGTCTAAATTTATCCTTTTTATAATGCTCTGTAAAAGTATTCTATAAGCCCTGTATTAATAAACAGAAAGGAACCAAATTTAGCAAATTTCTCCTGTACAAGCATCTGAGTGACCCGGGTCATTCATGTGTTGTCTCTTTAGTTTGCCCTCTACCTTATTAATTTCTACCAATTTCACTGTAATCTTGGCGGTTTCCATAGTATCTGTTAGTTTTATGTACTTATTTTTAGCTCTACAGTCTATGGCTCTTCTGCTGGTACCTTTCTTCTCAGACAGAATTCTCAAGTTGAATGAAATGGGAAAGTCAACAGGGCTTCTGTTCTGGCTTTAATGTAAACAATTACTCCATTGCTATTCACTTTTAAGTTTCCTTGTGGGAAGAAATAGTTCTGCTGTTTGGATGCTATTTTGAGGTCTTTCACTTGAATCTCACTGCTGGCTAATTTGTAAGAGTTCAAGGAAGGCTGCATATTATTTATATACTTATATTGTCAGAAGCCTGCTTAAATTTCTAAGACCAATAACTGAAATAAACTGAGATCCAAAATGGAAAGTGGTTCCTTTAACAGAGAATCCCTTAGGAGTTGCTTTTAGGAAAATTCCATTAACCTTATCTTTGCAATGTCTTTTCCAAATTGCTTTTTTGCAGGTGGCAATTGCAGTCAAGCTCTTTGTGAATGTGAGGTTCTAACAGAGATTTAGTCATGAAAGCCCTATGCCTCTATCTTAGCTTGCACCTCGTATCATTGACTCCTGATTGTTGTTTCTACAAGCTACTGGTACTCATTCAGAATTCACGTTAAAGGTCTCCTTTAGAACAAGGGTAGTAATTCAAGAAACAAAGGCACCTCATTGTGCAATAAGTTTCTGCTATTCTCAAACCTGTTTGGATATCAGCCGCTACCCTAATGAATGGTTATGTGATTTCTCAAATGTGTTACAGGAGCAAAAATTATACCAAAAAATTCTTTTTGACTGTTTGGATTGCAAAATGACCAGATAAGAACATAACACTAAAAAGCAGCTCAATTGCAACTTGGAATGACCACGCGCACATATGCACACACAACCCCCTCTGCCAGATCCAGTCTTATTAAGTTGTTAATATTTGATCAATTTGAATGACCCTTATGTACTCTAGGTGTTTCCTGTACTCTGCAGATTTTAAAATGACTGCAACTTTATCTAGGTCCCTTAAGGGACGATCCATTGTTCTTCTCAATAACTTTATCAGATCTATCTTTCAGGACTAGAGGAGGAAGCATTCATTGCTGGTAGGAAGCTAAAAACTAGTGAAATATTGCAATAGTGCAAAGTATTCCCTTGATAATTTTGCTAATTAAATTCTTATGCAAAAATTGCCAAGTGATTTAAATACCGAGGGAAGACTTGCTGTTTTTTTCTGAGGTATTCCTACCAATAGCCAACCCTTAGAGCACTCATAAAACATAATGTTCCATGAGGTGCAAATTAAGATTTGTTGTTTTGAAGTTGCATCAAATAATTGATCAGAAATTGTAACAGGGATTATAGAACAAGATCAGAAATGAATTTTAGCAAATAATTGCAAAAATAATTGAAGTTACAAATCCTAAAAACTGGGAAACATTTCCTTTTAATGCCCACAGGGATGGGACTTGTGGCTTTGGTTAGGATTAACACTAGGAGACGGAGTGAATGAAAAGAACAGAGGGAGTTTTAGATTGCATTAAAATTATGGCATAACCTATCTTAAGAAAGAAAACAAAACTTCCCAATCCTGTGTAAAGGTAAAATTTAAGATAAAGGAAAACTGTTATTTCCATTTTAAATACTGCAATTTCTTAGAAATACTTTGATCATCTACAAATGGCCAGCTAGTAAAAGCTCAGATGTCATAGTTCTAGCAGATCTTTTAGGTTTTTATTTGAGCACCTTGTGTCTCCTTGCTGATGCACTTACTGAGTCTATTCATCCATTAAGACTACAAGTGGACTAAATTCCTAGTTATGGGGAAGCAAAGAAAGAGATTTTTATTAGTCACTTCTATTTGTTTAGCGCCAAGCGTGTCTCAGTTTCCAGTAACTTTTGAAAAATGCTGAAAACTTCACCAAAAAATCTTGGGTTTTTTCAAAAACATGATTCCTTGGATTCTGTTACCAGAGATGTAATCCTACTTCTGTTGAAAACAACAGAACTATCACCATTTACATGAGTACTAATTTAGGCTCACTGCTATAAATCTGAGAAACAGAGAGACATCATGTCAGTCTGCTCAGTATTGGCAAATTTTGTTTGGATTTAAGTTGAACAGTCTGAGGGAAACTCATACTGTATGTTAATCAAATGTTTTCAGAATCACACATACAAACAAAAAAACCCAAAAGACATAAAGCAAGAACACAGATATTGTGTAAAGCCTGTTGCATTTTTATCTTCTCTCACAAACAATATTCCATGGGAATGGTAGACACTGGGTAGAATTCTGCCCTTATTAAGTTCAGTAGCAAAATTATACATGGATCTTACGGCTATGGAAAAAAAGCCCCCAAACCCTAGCACAGCCTGTTCAAATGACATGGTACCTTTGCCAAAAAGAGTGGTGCACCATTTATTCTCAAAATTATTTCCCAAAATTATTGCCATTCCCTTTTACTCATCTGTCACTGATTTTTAATGTTTCAGAAGTGTTTATCTGACTTGAAGTGGAACTTTTACTAAAACCACTCCAACTACTCTTATTATTTTCTGTTACAGAAGTTTGAAATTGAAGGAATGAAATTCAAACTAAATATTTTTACCTTGCTGAAGCATTGTTAATTACACTTACTACTTCAGAGCAAGGAAAAATTGGAATATTCTTGCAAAATATTCTGATCTTGATAAAACTACATTTTCAGAAAGAAAACTGTTCTTTCAAAACATAAAACAGTTCTGATCTCACAAATGCTTACTTAACTACATCTAATTCCATGTAACTTGAAACTAGAATGAAATCCAGAGGGTGCACTAGGTACCAGAATTTCTGCATGACTAATCCTGTGCAGTTAACAAGGTTGGGCAGCTCTATGTATAATTCATGGCTACTCAGAGGGTATCTTGGGTCTTCAAGTACAGCTTCATCTCGCAGAATTCAGATTTAAGGTTTGGTGTGAGAAACACAGCACATAGTTCACTTCTGGGCTACTGTGGTGTCTTGAATAGAGCAGGTTTCCTGTTGCTGATGGAAGAGGTAAACAGCTTTAACTAAACATCTTGATTAGAGTAGCCCTTTGCCTCCAGAGGTGGTCTGAGTTGTAAACATGAAGTTGTCAGAGGACGTTATGATTAATAACGCTTATCTACGAAAGAAAAATCTTGTGGCAGAGAACATCTGAAACAAATAGGATGTGTCGGGATACATATTAAATGGGATAATGTCTCATTCCTGTAATTGAAACACTTACGGAGAATCTAATTAACCTTTCAAAGACTGATTCCCGAGTATTTTTGGCATCAAGCCCTATTTCTTGAGCAAAACATCAGATGCCAGCACCAAAATGTTTTGTTCTCTATTTCACCTATCTCTTTGGGAAAACTTTAAGCTCAGCTTTGCCTCACATCTATTTTGTTATTCTTGGTGTCCATTTGTAAAATACAAGTCAATTAAGTGTTATTAATTCAATAACACGCTATGCTTGCTCTTGTGGCCTGCTCAGCAAATTTCATCACCAGACCTTCCCTTTGCTGAAGAGTCCTGAGGGAGTTTAGTTATTTACAACAGATATTTTTTTTTTCTCCTTTCTCTGCAAGTTAGCCTGTTGTTTCCTATTGCTTGGGGAATGAGTAAACTATTTAAGAAATTCCTCCCGAGCTCAGGTGTCCTTCATGAGCATGGTTCTGTGGACCAGTTAATTAATCCATGCTTGCCACCTTCCTCTCAGAAACACTGGCGTTTTTTCACCTCCGCGCGGTAGGAGCGAGCTCGCCAGGGCTCATGCGACCCACCGAGGCTCGGCCCCGCTGGGGCACCCTCCGCTTCCCCGCGCCGCTTCCCTCCTCCCGCTCCCGCCGCCGCCCGCATAAGGAGCCCCGCAGGCGCCCGCGGCTCTGAGGTGAGGCCTGACAGCTGCAGCAAGAACCCCCGGGGTCCGTGGCCCCACGCACCCGCAGGTTTCCTACGCGTTTTCAGTCAAACATGAACGGGGAAGCACCAAACCTCGGGGGCAGGTGAGCGGCGGGGCGGCCCGCCGGTGCTGCCTGGACTTCTCTAAGGCGGGGGGGGCTGGAGCCCTCTGGAAGATGGAAATGGCGGCCGGGGGTGCTCGCAGGTGGCGCTCGCAGCCCGCGGGGCAGGGAGCTGCGGCGGCAAGCTTGGGGCTAGTCTTTTGGTCCTTCTGGGGTGCCTAGTGCAGTGAGGAGCTCTTGGGGGGATTAATCTCGAAAGGTCTGGGCGGTGCGGGGTCCTGTCAGCCGCCACCTGAAGCACGTTCCCCTGTCAGCCACCTCTGTCGAGGAATAAGCACTGCTAAAGCACGAGTCACCTTGTCCTGCTCTAGGCGAGTGCTTTTGGATGAGTTGGTTTACACCTCAAAAGTGCCCGTTTCTTTTTTTCTCCCCCGGCCCTCCATTGTTAGGGGGTTGGATGCTGAGCTTGCATATTTTGCGTTTGCTTGAGTTTGGATGGATGAATTTTGCCCTTGTTAACATAAATGGAAAGTTGCATGACAACGGTATTTCAGTTAAAAAAAATTCATTACAGTTAAGGTCACAAAATAGCTGTAAATGTAAAGCGAGCTTAACAGGAGGGAATAATACAGAGATTCATGCCTCAGGACTTCTGTCTGTGCTGCATAGAGTAGAAAATAAGCTTCAGCTGGTTAGAATTGTTCAAATGTGTATTTTCATAATACTGCTATTTTGCGGAGTGTTGTATAGTAAAAAGTACTTGATTAGGACTAGAAATAGTGAGTGAAAGCCTCAAATTAAATGGAAGGAAATTAACAGGCCTGCCACTCGCTTCCATCTCAGTTACCCACTTTCACCCAGCGGACTATGTGCTTTACGGAGGGAAGCCGATGCTCAAGCTCTCTCGGTACTTAAGTGGTTAAATTGTCCCTTTTGGATCTTGCAGAACAATATCAGTCATCTTATGTTAAGGGAAAAAAATGTCTAATCTTTGACAGAAATGAATTACTTCATATGGGACAGCTACATTTTGTCTGATACTTGTTGTCAGCTTTCACTGGGAGACGAGGAACTAAGAAATAGATTTCATCAAGTTCTGAGATGGGAGGAAATGAAATCTTAGCAAAGAAAACAAGTTATGCCTCTAAAATGGATTGTACAAGCAAGAAGATCTATCGGGTGAAAAGTGAATGTTAAAATCATTTGCCAAAAGATGACTTAGGCAGTGCTGGGGAGACAGAAAAAGGTGGAGGGCCCTAATATTCCTAGTTTGTCAAATGCCTGTTTATGACATCTAGGTTTGCTGCTTGTTGTTGTTTGTTTTTAAATCCCCTATAAGTATTTTCTGATGCTATGCTTTTATGAAACTCAAGTCAGTTGCCTGTTCACTTCTCTCATACTTCTCTCATCAATCTACAACTTAAATTTAATGGTTGTGCTGTAGTATACCTAGGTTTGCATGTAGTTTCCCTCCTGATGATCTCTTCTTTCAGAAGACTATTTCCTGTGTCACTAAGAAAGGGAATCTTCCAATCTGTCTCCTGACAGACTGATAGTTTGGGCATAGTACTGAGGTGTGGCCTTTTCCCCGATTCATTTTAGGCTGAGTGGAAAGACAGAAAAATGAACAAGTCTCTGCTGTTTTGGTCTCAAAAGTATCCCAATTTGTCAGTTTACAAAAGCTTTCTCATTGCCTTTCTATCACTGTGTCTTTTCTCCTAGTATTAATTTCTCTTTTTTCAGCCATAAGGCCAGTCAAATATAATTAAACAAAAAACACAAACTGATTCGTTTAGATTCAAAAATGGTTAAAGGTGCATAGTATGAGGTTAGTTTTTATTTCTCTGCTTCACTTATCTTCACTTTATCTTCTTGATAAAGTATTTTTGGCTTTTCCGTGACCTCTGGAAGATGGAGCAGAATGGAGACTGGGATTTGATTTGGAGAACTTGGCAATACATTATCCCAGTTCAGCAAATACCAAATCTGTGAATAAAATGTAGCACTTTTACAATTAAGGCCTTCTTTTCTGAAGGATGTGTGAAGTATTTTCCAAAAGGCAAAGGCAGGGATAAAAACTCTAAAAGAAGTTAGTAGTTGCAAATTTGTAAAAATTGTTCTCATACTCTGTGAACAAGAAATACTTTTCTTTGAAAATTTTAGTTCCCCCCCAATCACGCTATGTGAAACAAGCTGAAAATTGGGTGAAACTGTCGTTGCTGTGTGATTGGTTTGTTTGTTTTTCCATCAGGTGTGAAGTTTAGACTTTGATGAAAAAAAATAAGCCTGATAAGAGGACTAGATTGTAGATGTGTTAATTTGATGCAAACTAAAGTTTAGTTTGGGTTTTGCTTCTTGAGTTCTGAACATAAAGCCAAAATTATTACTAATACTCATTTTTTGTTCTGCTGCTTTTAAGATAGGACTTTACTAAAAGCGTGCTTGTGATCACATTAGTTATTTTCTGCTCAAATGCTGTTGCACTTACAGAAAATATACATACTCAGGAAATAAATTTTTCTCCCTGCTAAAACCAGGATCAGATTTTTTTGAGTGATCTTGGTGTTTCCAGTCAGCTGGTCACTGAGGGATAAAAGCATGGATAACATTAGCTGTTGTCCTGTTTTACTGACTGTTCTCTTCCCTGAAGAGAACTGGTGCTTCTGGCTGAAATGTCGGAGCAGAAGTGGGTGGTTAAAATTGCTATTTTTAGCTTTTTACTTGTAAACAATTTTCAGTTTTTATTGCTCATGAAGACAGAAGTAACTTTTATTTATTTATTTATGGGCTAAGTAAAGCAAATAAGACTGCTTGCACTAAGATTTCCAGGTACTGGGGGGAAAAAAAACGTTACAACATTTTGGGTTTTTTAATAAACTAAAAAATAGTGAACATTTTCATATAGTCCAGTCTGACTGAAACAAACAGCAGCTGGGGAATTCATTATGAAATCTGGCTTACTATTCTGCATTTCCTGCCTGTGTTTGAGGGGTCAAGTAAGTGTCTAGGGAATTAGAGCACATGAGATTGATTATCAATATACTGTCAGAAACTGGGAATGTAGTAATATAAGCCTGTGTGGCTAGTCTGTGTTTCAGGATACCGTGCGAGAGGATGGGGCCCTGTTCTTCATCATTTTGGGGGATTTGGTTGGACGCAACTAAAATAGGCAATTAGGCTTAGTGGATGTGTTGTCTTGTGCAGCTTATGCAAGAGCTAAGCCCAATATACACCACATTAGTTCTTCATTCAGTGCAAGAGACTAGATGCTATTGAGTGGACATTGGATTGGTACAGGATCATTTTGGATTTTCTGTGCAGTTTCACAGTCTTGCTATGTCCAAGCATATATTGTGTGCTTGTTCATGCAATGCTTGTTTTACTGCAAGTTTGCTAGAACACTGCGAAATTAAAGATTTATGTTTCTGTGGTTTTATACATCCTCTGTTTGTAACTGAATTTAGTGATTGAATTTTACTCAAAAAATCATGTCTGTTGATGTTCAATTAAAGAGTACTAAGTAGAGTGGCAGTCTAACATACCACTGCAGAAAAATTATGTGATTCAAATCATCATGTAAAATGTGGGGAAAACATCAGAGAACCTATGTTTTCTATTAATATTTTGTTTTTAAATAGTACAGAATTAACTTAATGTGAAGAAATCTGACCTCTCTCTGCTGTTAATATTGTCCAGAGATGTTGCAGCAAGAGGAAAGTAAGTTTCAAAACCTGTTAACACAACCAAGACTTGAGCGGGGGGGAAGAAGGGAAAAAAGAAAAGAAGAAAAAAAATTAAAATTGTAGGTTGTGGCTGATGAGTACCCTGCAGCATATTCTGTTTGTCAAAATACATAAAGCATCTTCCCTATCACCACATTAACTCTTCCCTGGGATTTACAGTATGGCACTGTATTTACTTATTTTCTTATCTCAGATTTGTTGAAGTAAAATATTCGGGTGATCATGATGTTGAGGAGTATAACATGAGCTTTATTTAGATAGTGCAAACATTTAATAATGGCTGAACATGGATTAATGCAGTATTTGGGAAAATGTGTAATTCTCACATCAAAAAGAAAGCTATAGCAATGGAAGAGTGTTGAGGATTTCTTTTATTTTCACAAGTTCTGCTTAAATCTGTGATCCTTCTGTGTAGCTCTTGCAGTTTTTAGTACTTGATTGTGGTAATGCCAGACTTTTTTCATGCACGTTAAACTTTGTTTTCCTTGTTCAGTGCAGTGGTTACGTAATCATTTTGATGGAGTGCTATTACAGCATTTTAATAAATTCGAACAACTATTTCAGATATTTAGAATTACTTCGTAAGTGTGCTTTACATATGTTGGTACTTTTGTTAACTGTTGTTGAGGCTACAATATTGAATTTATGACTAGCTGTACATACAATATGCAGGAGCATGCATACTCTCTTACACCGGCTATCCAAACGCTCTATTCTGTACAGCTTTGCTAGTTCTAAGACTGCAAGTCTGTAGTGAAGGGGCAAAACAGATAAAACTTTGAAAATACAGACTTTCAAAACAGATGAAAAACACTGCTGTGGAAAAAAAAAAGAAAAGAAAAAAAAGAAAAGAAAAGAAATTAACTGATTCTGAGGTGTCATAAATTTTACCTAAAACAATTGGTGTGTAAACTCCTAAAATGTAGATCAGTGTCAGTCACGTTGAGACCAGTGCTGTGCTTGAATCCAGCTGAACTATATTGTAAACCAGGTTTGTGTCATACTCGGATCGTGCCATCAGATGGATGTTTTGGTGCCCATTAGTACCTGACTTGCTTTAGCTGCATTCTCTTCTTGGAAGACCTGCAGAGTATTTGAGGTTACTGGTCATGTTGTAACGAGACATGGATCCTTATTGCATCTGAATACATTGATCTTCAGAAGAGATTGAGTCTAGCCTGTGGAAGAAGCAATTTCTCATTTGTCATAGTTGGCTATGTTTGTCCATTAGGGCAGAAATGTATGCCCAAAAATACGTAACTGTAAACAGAGAGGCTTGGACCATATACTGTCCTGTGATTTCTGTAGTTAGTGGAGATTGTTTTGGTTACTTCCTTGTTTTATGTATTGTTTCTTTGGTGGTTTAGGGGTTGGCTGTTTTTTAATGTTTCTGTGGTAAGCATTCTCTTGTGCTATCTATGTAGTCAGTCACATTCACCTCCTGACATTTTATTAGTATTTCATTATTTGATCTTAACTGTATTTTCACACTTCCAACAACTGTCAGACATACCTTGTAGCATGAAGGAATGGTTAAAGGGTGTGCTTGAATCAGCACTTCTTTGGCCTCCTGCTTGTGCCCTGTCATTGACTAGCAATTATACCTGTGCAGCTGCTATGATATCCCCTGGGCATAAATTCTAAATGAACTGTGGCTTTTCTTTCTCTTTATAAATATACCAAGTACTCCTACTATAGAATTTTTCATGAGTGTCAGGGTCAATAGAAAATGCCAAAGAGCTAAGATTGTGGAGCAATCGGCGAAGAACGTGAATTGGCGGTTTCAGTTCTCTTCCTCTGAGCTATACATACCCCGAACAGTGAATTCAAGACCATGCGGTGAGAAACATTGCTGCTTACTGCAGAAACTACGATACCTGAGAAACTGCAGAAAAGGACTCCTTCAAGCAATGTCTGGCGCTTTGAGAAATGTTGGTAGTGATGGAGTAGATCAAAAGCATTTTCTTTTCAAAACTACTGTGGAGTACATCCTTGATAAATTTAAGCATTGGCAGATGGCATCTGTAAAATCTGATGGGGGAATTACCTGTTTCCAGTTTCCGAATGTTTAGGAAGAGTGGGCTGAAAACCACCAAACTGGTTTCAGCTAAGTACCTCAAACTGTCAAGCAGCTGAGAAGAAAACCAAGAGAAGGGGATTCTGATGCTCGTCAAGTGACACGAATGCCAAAGGAAATCCTCAGAGCTGAATGAATTACAGATTCTGAAACAAAAATGTTGAGTACCTCGAACGTTTGAGTTAAGTCAGAAAACTTTCTGTTTGGATAACAGTTATAGAAGAGAGCCCCTAATTAATGTAGTTACACTGAGCGGTTCTTGTAACTCTAACACACATACATTGTAGATTTTTCTGTGTTGCATACGTATTATTTATACATATTACCCATACTACAATTGTGAATGAGAATTTGAGAGTTCTTCTGCGTGTCTATGTTACATGGCCCTTGCAGGCCCTTGTATTTAAAAGGAGACTTATTATTTTAAGCCAGTCTGTGGAAGATTGAAATCCATAAAAGCCATTAGACTGATTATCATCCTGTAACGCTGTCAAAAATGATCTTAATTGGTGAGCGTAAGCCATCCTCTACTAACAGCTTTTCTCTTTAATTGAATTTTTGCCAAATCGGTGTTGCTGAGATTCTATAATTAATATTTCTGCTCATAGGGTGTTTTTTGCTCAGATGTAATGCAGGGGGGTAGGATAGTGTTTTACTGTGATTACTACAGAAGTACTGAAAGTTTTCAAGTGATTAGCATGGTAGCTGATAGCAATTGAGAAACTGATACCAAGAAATTTGTCCTGAATGGTGTTACTTGTCCAATGTCAGTATCTGCTGGTGTCTTGTATATGGTTTCTTCAGCACTGGCTGCTTCCCATTTATTTTATTATTACTTTTATTTTTTATTTTGGGGCAGAGATGGGTGAGGAAGGTAATCAGATTAACAGCTGTGCCTTGCTTCTCCTGATTGCAGCTAAGAAAGGTATTATTCAGACAAATACATCTTTAGACCAAATCTGCTGTATCTCCAGCTGTTGGGTTTTGTTTGTTTGGCATTTTGTTTGGGTTTTGTTTGTTTTTTGTTTTTTTTTATGTAGGTTAGCCTGTCAACTGCTTTATTCTGAACTTTCTGCAGGTAGGTCCCAAAAGCATAGCTTTTGGAGTAGCTGGAGCACATCCTGTTGCAACTTTCATTGTCATGTTCCTATTTTCCCCTGTATTTGAAGGATGTTTGGCCATACTTTTGATAGTCATACACCTGGATGGAAATGCAGTTGTCTAATAAAACTTTTTGTTTCTAATATGAACAAAAAAGGAAGATCTCGGTGGAATACTTTGTATTTTCCTTCATTCCAGGTAGATTTTCATAAAAGCCTCTTGAAATCATTCATTTCACTGAATGGATTTAATGCGTAGATCAATCAGAATATCCCAATGGATACACGAGGTCTCTGTGTTTTCATTGCCAGATAGCTCTTGCTTTTGTTTGTCTGTTGGTTCATTCATTCCAGGAGTGGAAATTGATTACCCCCTCAGGCCAGATTACATATGAACATAGAGTGACAATTAATGGTTGTAATGGTAAATGTCTGCTATTTTAACTTCAACACTTGCAAAAACCCTCTAATATCTAGAGATATATGACCTGGAGAGGAATATGATCTCACATAATGATATGAAAATTATATATCTTGATATTTTAGACCCTTGTTTGCAACAGGAACAAAGCAGAGAAAGAAGTACGTAGACTTTCAGGAAATAAAACCTGAAATTTATTCTGCTTTAATTTTGCAGGATATATAGCTATTTAATTTTGTTAGGATAGAGTAATTATTTTGTCAAATTTTGTAAACTTTTCTGGTCCATGTTAACTGTAGACTTTTGAGCTACAAGTAGTATTATGTGGCTTCTTGTAGTAGATGCTACATGTATCTTAAACGGGGGATAGAGACGTGATCAGACCAATTCAACATTATTTTGAATATCTGTCACTTAGTTTAATTATAGTGAAACCCAGCCCTATGGTCTGTCTAGCAGATTGCCCCTCTTCGGAGCCTCTGTAAATTAGGTTTGGGATTTTTTTTCTTCCTCTTTCAATTTTAATATCCCTAAACTTTCTTTTTTTCAAAAGAAATGGTATACATAGGAGCTTCCTGAAACTAAAAAATAAAAATTACAACTTTGGAAAGTTTCTGAAGAAAAAAGCTTATTTGATTCCTGTTCAAATAAATAAATAATACTGTATGGATTTTATTAAAGCACTGTATGTATCTTTGATACATTCATCATGCAGGTGTTCACTTTTGAAAAAGGTGTTGATTTTTCCTCGTTGTTTCTTTTGTTAAGGTGATAACCTGCTAAATGCTAGAAACCTTCATTAGCTGTTAACGATACTTTTCTGCAGTGAGTGTTTAGTAAGATGTAAATACTCTTTTATTCACTGCTGATACCATCTTTATGATAGTGTAGCATTTGTGTGAGGGATGCTACTTGCACTGCAAATATGAACATGCTTATAAATGTAAAATAAGGTGGTTGGATCCTTCTTGTTGATTAAATGTGTATGTTTATTATCTATGATAACATGTTACAAAGCACTGATGATAATTTTTCCTGTTACTGCATACTTCAGGATGGAAAAATACATGTTCCTGTAGCCAACTCTATATTCGTTTGGGATAAAATACTTACATAGGAAACATTTTACTTAAAGGGCTGTGCAGCTGCTGCTTTGAAGTACCTTTTTAGACTTCCTGTATATTTTTTTTCTTAAAAAGTGTTTTTAAGACTTTAAAGTAGTTTCAATTATCGAGCTAATGTAATGCTAACTTGTAAATGTTGTTGTGCAAACTAGATAATGAGTAACTGCCCAGAAGAATTAAAATAGCTTATATTTTAGTTGAGACTATGAGTGAATTAAGTGAACCAGTGGTCTCTGTCATACAGCAAAAACCAGTGTTGGTGTATCATGCTGCTTTCTTTAAGCACTTCCTAATTTTGATATAATTATATAATCAAGCAATGATGTTCACTATCATGATGAATAAAAGATAAATATTGTAAGTTCTATTAACTCTTCTACATACATAATTTTGATGTGTATTCAAGTTGAAATTAGTTTTTTAAGTTCCTTGATAGAATGTACATAAGGCACACTTAATGAGGTGTTTGCAAGGCCCTAGAATTGTGTGGTGTTTTTTTTCCTTTGAGTTGGTTTGGGTGGTTGTAGACATCGTGTAGAACTGCCAAATGCAAAATTTCCAGAGGATAGAAGTAACTTTTTTAGACAGTGTCATGCATGCAGTATAAAAACATGCTTGTAATAGTATAAAACAGTATTTGCTATACAAATACGCCTGGAGTGATATAAAAGAGAGGCTGCTTCAGAAAGACTGTGAATAGCTCTTTATTTGGAGATTAGCCAACTCGTGGGGAAATGTAACATTTAACTTGTACTGTTTGCTGCTTGTTAAAGTGTCACCTTACCCTTTATCTGGTAATGTAACTTTACTACTGAATTTCAAAGCTTACTTGGCAGTGGAGTACAGCTGTGGCAAGTTGGTATTATGTAACTAGAAAGATTTTGTGCTTATTATAAGTAAGAACGCTTCCAAACACCAAGTGAGCTGTGCTGTGTTAGTGAAAGTTGCCACTGTCTGTACTTGAAATTCATACAGCTGCTACACCATTGTCTCTTAAACAATACTGAAGGAACTGTGAACAAGTCCAGCTCTTCAGTGTAGCTGCATCATAAAAAGTGCTCCAAGTCATTGGCTCTTTGCCACATTGTGCTCTCACATACCATAGCTGATGGAATAGGTGTCAAACATAATGCTTAAAGCATAGTGGGTACAACTAGAGACAGATCCAAACAGTGCATAAAAAGCTGTTTGAATAGTACCTTTTATTGTCCATTGCTGTGTGTTGTTTCAGTTACTTTAACATTTGTTAGATTATATTTCTTTGTTCTCTTTGTTACTCCTAAACCGCTCTTGTCAAGCTCCAGATCTGCATTTCTTTAACTGACTATTGGTGAGGTGTTTATAGCCATGGAGTCTCCAGTGCCAAATCTGTGCCCCATCTCCTATGACTCCATGCCTGTAGTCCTCTATGCCATATCCTGTGTCTTCACTTGTCAAGGCCTCAGCCATCATGCCAGGCTTGTATTTCTCACCTTTCTGTTCCAAGTATTACAGTCTCAAATGGACCCACTTGGGGACTTACTTTCTTGCAAAGTGTTAAGATACTGTCCTAGGTTTTAGACCTGCTCCTGAGCTGTGTTTTTCTGCAGGCACATCAGGGCAAAAGATTCTACTGTCTATGCAATATCATACAGGGGCTTCATCCTGGTAGAGGAAGTTCTCTGTTTCTTTGAGTGGAGGCTTGCATAACTTCCAGTTTCCCTGAAAGTGAAGTCTGAGATGGTAATGTGTGTGTGAGGTAAAACCATGGAGAATGCTCTATAATCATAGGTACTCTAGTAGAGGTAAAGAAAAAAGCTGCATGCTGTAGTAATGGTATCGCTAATCATAAAGGAGATATATTTACGCGTGTTAGAGTTGTGTACTTGGGGCTTTTTCACCAGTCTGTTAACCACCATATCATGATGTATTTAAAAACCTGTAAGCCAGATTGTTTTTTGGGAACATTCTAGCAGTTCTGAGTATCCCTCAACCTTTATCAATACAAAAGGTTTGCAAGTCTATTGACAATTTAAAAAAAAAAAATTTTTTTTTGAATGCACCTACTATGAGCAGGCTTTGACTGTTTTGCAAATTGAGTGTTTTTGTGAATGTATCCATGACCATTTTATTAAGCAACTAGCTGTGCTCAGTAGCAAAATAGATTTTAATTGTTTCACAGCAGGTGAAATGATTTAACCTGAAGCAGAGCAATTGTTTTTATTAAAAAGGGCACACACCTTTCCCATGGACTTTTTTCCAAATATAATTATGGCTATGAAAATGCAAATACAATCTTTTTTTTTTTAACAAAATTACAATTCCTGAAATATTCTACTTAAAGGATGAAAAGATTCTTTTGAGCATAATAATAATTCAAACCCCAGTGTATACATGGCATGAAGTAAATTGCATTAACAATATACTCAAGAAAAAGGCAAATCTGAATGTGTATGGCTGTAACATTTTTTTCTTCTGATAAATTTCATATTATCAAGCATCCGATGAAGGCTTAATGGTTGGAGTAGGAAGATGTCCTTTAAAAGTCGCCTTGTATAATAATTGCACTGCCTTTCTTACCACTGAAGTCCCTCCATCTACCAGAGGGCCTTGATAGCAATCACTTGCATGTATTTGGACATTTTCGTTTTGCACACAAAGACAAAACAAGAAGTAGCACTGAAGTCTGTTAGCATTTATGGAAACATTTGTCAACAGAGAAAACTTGGATGGTGACATAACTTTTAAATGCAGCCTGCTGGGAAATTATCCAAGCTGGGCAAAACCCAACTTGGCCAGGATTTCAATAAAGCTCAGAAAAAGCATTGTAAACATGCAGTTCTGGACTGTGTTTGCTTATGACTGAGTTCAGCTAAAAGCCCTTTTTTTCCTCTTGAAATTAGTTTTTCCCAAATTGAATTTCCCTGTTAGCTTTCTCTGACCACTTTTACCGTTCTTAATGTTTGTGCCAGTATTTGAGACACCGGGGAGAAGTGTTGTATATGTTTTTTTCCTGAAACTGAACCACTGTAACTTAGAAACCAGTAAGTGAAAGGTGGGTCATATAAGAGGAAAAAGATATGGACAGTAAAGAATACAGTACATTGGAAGATGTCTGCTTAATCATAATATATTTACATCCACCAACTCTCCTTCTGCAATGCTTCAGCTAGTAAACGTCACAAGCATAGCATGACTTGCAAGAGGAAGAATACAGAGATTCGATCTTTTATTTATAATTCTGAGTCTAATAATGTAATTAGGAATATCTTAAAAGTTTATTTTCAAGTACTAGTGATTCTTTCAGTCAGTACAGTAACATGAAAAAAATTTTGAATGTATTTTTATATAGTTTAGGATGTCACTGATTTTTTTTTTTTTGGCTTTTGCTTATGATCAGATAGCACAAAAGAAAAACCAGAAGGGATGTGTCTTCAGTTTGTATAAGCTAAAAAGAATGAAGTTACCGGTTGTTTTTATTCTAAATAGCACCCTTGTTAACATATTGTAATTTTTGCATCACAACAGCATATTAAGAGACAGGCATGCTTTTAAACAGAGCTATTGGAATGATCATTTTTTAGCAAAATGTCTTGCTGCAGAGGAATGTCTTCAGAATTTTCACACTTTTTCATAAGTCCTGCAGACACTCACCTGAATATATCTGCAGACCGATTATTTGTAGTTGTTCCAATGATAGGGCAATGTCTCGTTTATCAAAATCCAACTCACAATACGTTTAAAATCAGATTTTCCACCTGCATATTTTAAGTATTTTAGTGCTAATAAAAGCAAAGGTTTGCCATAACTGAGACTGAGCAGTTTTCAGACACTGATACCTGCTTTCCCAGTCATGGTGTGTTACCGCTTTAAAGGTTAATGTAAAAGCCTGACATGTCATGATAGAATTTGTGAAGTTTTAAAACTTTTTTCCTTACTGAGCACCTGGCAGCAACTTAAGCTTTAGATGTCTCTTTCAAATGTATTGGATATATATCTGATGACTTTCAAACAATTCAAAAATGATGACAAGAGTTTTCAATGAAATAGTGATAAGCAAGTGGGAGCAGAAAATCCTAAATGCATTTCAAAAATCTATGGAATCTTACCCTATCTAGGATACAATACAGGCAAGGAAAAAACCAAAAAGTACTTTCAAAAAGGATGACTGTAGTTTATGAGTTATCTTCATGAACTCAGCAGAACAGTTATTCTCCCAGCCCTCGATTGTTTCAAATCCAGCATCCAGAAAACTGTCACTTTTGCTGTTTCCACCTTGCAATATCAAATAAGCATAGATTTAAAAAGTACAGACTATTCATAGTTGTGCAAATACTTGTGGTTTTTTTCAGAGTAACATCAAAACTAAAAATGTGTAAGAATTGCGATGTTTTTTTTGATGAAATATAAAGTTATTTAAAAGTTGTTTGGGTTTTATTTTAGGCTAACCAAGAAGTTTCTTTTACCCTGACTTACTTGTCAGAAATTTGATTTGCTCAAGTAGGTTTTAAAGTGTGCGGAGAGACCAAGTAAGAAAGGTACACTGGAGTACAAAATGGTTATTTAGTCTGAGGCCCGCAATAAGAAGCTAGTATCGGCAAAGCTAGTAGGCTGAGCATTTATGTGATCACATGTGTGAAAGGATCGGCCTCCACTGCTCCTTAGAACAGATGAATGTCAACGTTGTTGAGTTGCTCTTTTCCAGTTCTCTGCTTTTCTTCCGTAGGAGTTTTATACTCTTCCTTGTGAACATTTTTCTTGAGCGTCTAAGTATTATGTTCTCAGTAGCTGCACTTTTCTGTTTGGTTTTAGTGCTTTTATCTTGCATTCCCTTAGATCACATATCTTCTTGTACGTTAACAACAGTTTTCTTAGCAAAAGTGAGCCAAGGACACGTGCCTGTGCTGCACCAAACTGGGCCTTCATTTGCAGACAGCCGGATCCCTGGGTTGAGGGTTACAAGAATGCTTCATTTACCAAAAAAGAGGGGGAAAAAGTTTTTACTTAAACCTCTCAGGAGCAAGGTTTTTACTGAACATGGCATATAATTTGCAGTAGTTCTCTGAACTTCCCTCCTCTCCAGCAAAGATAATGTTTTGTTCAAAATACTTCAGCCACGCTATTGCTCTCTGAAGTAATATACAAATATGGGAGAAGTAATTTTGTTTACTGGTATCTCATCATTATCTATTTTGTATAGCTAAAAGAAACAAAATATTGGAAAGAAAAGTCCAGGTTTTCAGAATTGGCCTCTGACTTGGAATGCTCACTTTCAAATCAGTCACAGCATTTTCTGGCCTGTGTGCTATGGTTTTGTACTGAGCAGCAGGTTAATACAACATTGTGAAAACCTCCATTTGGTGCAGGACCATGGTAGACATGGATATATTGAAGCTTTGCCAAACACATCTCCCTCAACTGGCTCCTTGAGGTTCATTTCAAAAGTGCTGATTAAATACTGTATAAATCTGTAGTTTCAAGTTGCTCATAGCCCATGAAAACTTTGAAGGTACTTGGGTTGTGGGCATAAAAACACAGCTATATCTGAATTGGAATGCTTGTATCTAAAGGTATTCAACTAAGCCAGCTGGAAAAAGTATTTAGCGTCAGGACTTTTGATCCCCCTAGCCATCTGATGTTAGCACAGAAGTTGTAATTGGTTATCTTCCATCGAAATATCTTCATGGATGATGGAGAATCACTGCTGGTTTTATTTCACTCCAGATTTTTGATTGCCTGATGTATTTTGAAGGGACTGAGGTGAATTGTCTGCTCTACAGATCTGACCCATTAATGGATATCACTTTTCCTAAGATACAATTCTGGAACCAATTTTTATCTTCTGCATCTTCGGCCTTCAATGCATCTCCATCTTGGATTTGCATATAGATTGTGACACATGGAACAAGGTCAGCAGAGATAGAGATGAGGTTTATGTTTTCATGTTAGTGTTTAATCTGTAAACAGAAGGAGAAATCCACCGGTTGAAGCCTGTCTAGTTTATTGGAACTGGTATTTTACTCCACCCTAAAAAAAAAAAAAAACAACAAAAAAACACACACACACACCTGTTAGCCGCTTTCCATGTGAAGACCATTATGTCCAAATTCTTTAGTAGATATTTGGCATAACTTTATGCTAATGTGCAAGATGGCTTTATTTTTTTATTTTATTGATTTACCTTAGTGAATGGGGTTTAGGTAACGTAATGGCTACATCATCTCTAAATGGCAGAATGTAGTTCCTTTGGAAAGTCATGCTTTGAGATGTTTCATTCATTTCAACTACAGGCAAAAATAATTGGAATGTCCATCTCCCATTTCAGTTTTTATGAAGGGATGCTGGTTTTCCTTGGGAAGATCTGTTATGATCTTCCACAGAAAAAGTTAATATATATGGAAGGCAGTAGCCTGGAAGTGTGCATTAAAAAATTAATGTTTGCCTTCCAATGATATTTTGTGTGAGCTGTTTGCTCTCAGGTTGTGCCAAATGAAATCAACAACCCAATGTAATATATATTTGTGTTGTGGTTTAACCCGGCAGGCAGCTAACTACCACAAAGCTGCTTGCTCAACTCCCCCCCACACACACTCCCCCCAACCCGCAGTGGGATGGGGGGGAGAATCGGGAGGAAAAAAAAGTAAAATTCGTGGATTGAGATAAAGACAGTTTAATAGAACAGAAAAAGAAGTAATAACAATAATAATAGAATATACAGAGTGAGTGATGCACAATGCAGTTGCTCACCACACGCTGACCGATAACCAAGTAGTGTTCGGTACTTCCTGGAACACGCCTACCATTCATATACTGAGCATGATGTCACATGGTATGGAATACCCTGTTGGCCAGCTGGACCATATGTCCCGGCTATGCTCCCTCCCAATGCTTGTTTTTGTTGGGTTTTTGTTTGTGTTGTGTTTTTTTTTTTTTAAGCTGAATGTCCTTGACTAGCAGGGTACTTGGCAACAACTGAACACATCAGTGTGTTATCAACATTCTTCTCATACTAAATCCAAAACAGCACTAGGAAGAAATTTAACTCTATCCCAGCCAAGACCAAGACAACTTGATTACTGTATGTTTTTCTTTTAGAAATAAGGCAATTATTTAGTGGGCTTACTAGGCAACCAATAGATTAAGTAGGCTTAGTCATTCAACAATCTCTCAAATTCTTTGCTTCAGAAATGAAGTGGTTGCTTATTGCAGCTGAACTGTGAGGATGGATGAATGGTGGATGAATGGAATTGAATGCTTGGCCAGACGCTGGAGAATGATCCTCAGAAATCCTTATTTAGGAGTCATTTAGGTTTCAGTTATTCTAATGACTAAAAACACTGATAAGCATTCTGCTCCTCTGACCTGTTACCTGAAGTGGAAGATTTGACAGAATCGACGTTATGAAGAATTTCGGTGATATGACTGTATCAATTAAAGAGGAGTTTGAAAGAAACTTATGACTTGTTCAGACCCATGGGCCCAGGGATGCTTGGGATAAATCAAGATGTCCTTTGGCATTCTTACGCTGCTTAACACACTACATAATGCGGTTCATTTCTGACTTTACAAACATTTGCAACAGGTTAAAACTATCTTTCACTGATATCCTATAACTTGATTTATGAGTTTGACACAACTGCTTAGCTTTCTGGAGCTCTTTTCATACCAAATTCTATCTTTTAAAAATTCACCTTCCTCCATGTATTTGGATTCTTGAGACCAATTTTCGTCCTGACCAGCGGTCAAAGTGATTACTTTTCTAGGAGTTAACTGGCAATACGAAAATAGTATTTTCATAGTGGCTGGTTTAATAGTATTTCCCTTGAAATAGCATTTCAAATGTTTACCAAGTCCTTAATAATGAACAGGGGTCTTTGGGGTTCTATTTTCACGGGGGGGGGGGTGGGGGGGAAGACTTTGTGGAATCTTTGAGGAAAAGTCATACCTTTTTAGAGATATTTCTAACTAGCTAGATTTGTCTGAGTCTCATTTTAATCTGCATGTCTTGGGCTTCATGAATGTGGTTTTTTGATAATTGCTTTGTTAGTCCTCTGACACTGAGTGACAGTACTTTTCAGTGCTTGACAGCCAAATCTATTGGCACACGACAGTCCTCATACACAGTGAGGTGTTTTCTTTCTGGCTGGTGACAGTAAGAACTTTCAAGTTGACAGAGGGGGGGCTAAGACATATTTACAAGTGAGAAGAAAGCTGAGAGAGTATGAGGAGGTTCTCTGTCAAAATAAAAGCATTCATTTAGTTCATCCTTCCTGCATATTGAAATAAACAGGAGATCTGATAGCTACATGTTAAAACATAATTTTATTTATGTGCTGCTTTATCACTTAGCTTACTATCAGGGTCCTTGTGACTTGAAAATTTTTGCAGTAAATGTAACAAATAGTTTTTCTTTCAGTAAGGCGATGGGTGGTTTGATGTAGAAAGACATTTGCATGTCGAGAGTATTGCAGTACCTTCTAAGAACCTATCTGTTAATTATTTTTTCCCAAGAAATAATTAGTGTAGTATAGATACATATTTAGGGGCTTTTTGTATACATTAAATTTTCTAAAAAGTTAAAATAAAGATGAGTTTGAGAGCTGTAAATGTTTTACAGTATCTCAAGTGATTTGCTGCTTTCATTTTATGCTTTGGACACTTTCCCACTAGAAAATAATTGGTTGATTAGTCAAAATTTCTGTAATAAATTAAGACACGCTAAGAAATTGGGTAGGCAGGGGGCAAAAGGATGCCTACACTAATACAGTGCTTGCTGTATCCATGTGAATGGTAATATTAACTGGTAATAATAACTTGCTGTCTTTGGGGGAAGAGAGGGGAAGCGAAACAACCAAACAACAAAAAACCAAACAACCCCCTTGCCGAGCTTATTCAGTTGGCAGTTAATTGCCCACCAGGAATAACTGTTCAAAGAATCAGAAGATGAGTGGTTTATGTGATCAAAGGGAGGTAGGTTATTATGGATGAATGTGGTTGATTACTGGCTGTTTGTTCTGTTCCTGGATGTTCTGCTTAGATATTCACGAGAGTGTCTCAGCTGATTTGTCTTTGCAACTGGAATCCATTGCATCAATATTTCATTTGTATTTGTCCCTTCCATTCATGGTTGTTCTCTCTTCCTGCCAAAATGCAAGAATTTAGACGTGTTTGGGAGACAGTCTGCAGCTTCAGTTATTGCTGGACTCGTAAGACCCAAGAATACTTCTCAAATACTGTCTATATGTGGTGGTACACTCAAAGGTACACTTGGCAATGTGCCTTTCATCAAGTAGTTCTGGTGCAGGTACCCTTAGCATTAGTCCAAAAACATAGCAGTGATCGCCTCTGTTCCAGTGTTAACTAATGAAGTACTGTTTACAGAGGACAGGGACAGGTTATACGGACACTTCACCCACAATAGTTGGTGAACCACATCATATATCCTTTTTACTTCTGATGAAGACTCTTCAGAAAAAAGCCTGTATGTTTTTAGCCTGTGTAATACAGCAGTTTTACAATATTCCTGTGTCGTAAATGAATGCTTTTCTGAAATTAGTTCTGTAAGAAATCTATTTCTGTGCTCACAGTAAGGCCTGATAACACTGACTTTTTCTGTCTGACTTGGGTACTATTGTTGCTCACAGGCACCTAGTCTTTAAAAACTTTCAGTGTTATCAACCTTCATGGTATTTTGTAGCGCTGAATTTTATACTGCAGTTCTTAAGACACCTACATCAAGTATGCAGGAGACATTTTTTGGTGGGGAATTTTAAGTCAGGCTTTTGCATCATTTTCTAAAACCTGTTTTGGCTGAGTTAAGATTAACTCAACTTCAAAAACCTAGTCCATTCCAAGAAAATAATGGGTGATTTGAAACTTGAAATTTAGGAGATACGATTCTGTATCTGCTCAGTTCTTTGCTATTTTGAAACAGCTGAAAACTTTGAAGTGCATGCAGACTTCAAATGAAAATGTCCTACTATTTGTCTGTTACACCACACTGCCATCTTAAATATTTATTGTTTTTCACAGTTGCATCCATTTTGGTGTCTTTCTGAACCCATGGCTCCCACTTTTCCTTTTGTTTCCCATTTTATTTCAAGTTTAGTTAAGTATCACAGGTTGGTCTGCCAGTTGTAGTTATTTTCAATAACAAACTAGTTGTTCTTGAAGTTAGTGGAAATATTAATTGCTAAATGATAACAGAGCATGGGCTAGTATCTTAAATAAATCGGATTGCAGAGAACCTAAAACAGCTTATACTGATTCAAAAGACAAGAATAACACATTTTAGAAACTGTCGCAGTGATAGCTTCATAAAATGTACAATCTTCCTCTTCTGCTTTAAAAAAAAAAAATCATCTTTGTATACTGTCAGCACACAAGTTTAAAACAGGCTTAATTTTTTGTTGCTTTCAATTATGTAATTAAGTCTTCAGATTGCATAATTCTAAAAAATTTTTTGTCATTTAATCTTCTGTATCATTTCTGTCCGTTCCCAAGACATCTTCGCTTGAAATGTAACATTTCGTAAGACTTGAATGAAAATCCCTTAGAATGGTGTAATCTTTTCAGGTGATGTGCTTAGTTTTTTTGAAAACAAGAAGTTAGTTCACTAGTGGATTTTGAAAGTGCTGTTGTGCAAGTTGATTATTCTTCATGTTCTTAGGCTTACTTGGGTTACATGTGGGATTCTGTGGAAAACGCGCGATTTCATCTGTGCTACTTGAAACAGATTGGCTTATTCTTCTCTCTCTTCTTTTGTTTTCATTAACCACGTAACACTGACATAAAGATTTGGAGCCTCGAAATGTCCAACACATTCTGTCTTTGACAGTGCGGTTTAACTTTAATTGTGTTTTAAGAAAGAAGTGGCCCTAAAGCATCTTGCATTATGCATTATATCAATTATCTTGGTGGAAGAAACACACAAAATACATTTAATTATAGGTCATAACACAGTAAATCATAAAAATCCTGTTCTGAAGTAAGCTATTGCCACTAATTAGCTTTTCTGTTTGCCAGTACCAGAATAAATTCAATTCACGTCTTGCTAATATTGGTTATTTTCAGTGATATAACTAATTTTAAAGAGTTAAATCCAGAAGGCATAAAATACTGACGTGTCCAGTCACTAAGTAGTTTTCTAATATTAAAGGATATTGTAAGTGGAAATCTTTTTTCAGTAGCTTTAAATACAGTATGCTGAAGTCAATTCTATTTTACTTTAAATTGAATTTGTGTTTAACCTCACTTAAAATCCAACAAGGAATCTGCTATTTCAAGTTTGGAGTTGGTGTTTTTTTTTTTTGCATTAAGTGTTTCCAAGAAGTTTACATAGTGCTGTGGAAGTTTAGGAGTAGCAAAACTTAGATATTTAATCAAGGACTGAAAGTAGTAAGACAGTATTCATAATTGGCTATGAGACCTTTGACATATTAAATCACAAGGGTCCAAAGCACAAAAGATGAACTAAATCTGCACTGCATATCAGGGACAGTGGTTTGGTAAACAGCGTAGGGGAAAATCCTAACTACTGTCCATGATGTTGCACTCGCTTTGTATGAACAGGGTTTCTTGAGTCTTTTTTTTCCTGCAGCACAACTCTTGGAAGTGCTGAACTGGCTTACTATCTGGACTGATTGTCCAACTGCTTACTTAAGTGCAAATGAGAATTGCTGATATAAAGCTAATATGAGTGAAAGGCCATACATACAGTACACTTAGGAGATGATAGAGATGCATTGTTAAATAAAATTAATTCCTGTTAGAAAACAAAATAATAACAGGCATACTGATCACAAGCTTGAAAAGGCTAACGGTGGTTCCTGATTCCTCTGAGGTTACTGAAGTGCATCTCATGTTCAGTGTTGTATACTTACGCTGCATAAAGACCAGAACTTAGCATTCATATTTCATCAAATAATTATTTCATTTACCAGTCATTCTACAATAATTTATCTGAATTGGTCTGTAAACATTCACAGCTGGTAAAATCTAAGAACTGTTTGGCTTTCATTTTGGTTGGAGTTGGATATAATGTAACTGCATATACAAGAAAGATGATAGTGCTTAAGAATCTGAGGTATTTATAGTGGGCTGCATTGTGTTCCCAACAGCATGCGATGAGGATTAGAATTTCTGTTTAAGAGATTTTTAAGTAGAAGATCCTTGGTTGTCATAGTGGACACTTTTCTCTTCCCTTCCTCCCCCCTCGCCCCCGTTGGAAGTTGTAGTTTCCTGTCTTCTCTTTCGGGATCTTTTATTCAAGGCAGTCACCAGCATTTACACTAATTTACAAGATTACATAGGAGTTTGTGCTGTTTTAACTACCAAAGAAGAGAGGATAGCATAGAGGGACACTGTCAAATTAATAAAAGAAATCATTATGTAATAAAAAAATAAATATTAATCACAAATTAGTCCTCCTTTACTCTTCCTTTATGTCAAATAGCAATCAGAATATAGTGGGGTATAATTGTTCTTAACTTTTTTAGTACTATGTTGTAAAGGTCAGAAACAGGATAGAAAGTTGAATAAATTGCTATTGTGAGGTAAAATACAGCACACAGGCATACCAAAGGTAAATGTATATGCAACATTTTGGGCTAGGCAATAGGTAGTGGTAACATGACCTCCTTTTTTTAAATAGCAAATGCATTTTAAAAACAAGAAATGGGAAACTTCCTTTGTTATAGCACAAGAAAGGAATGTGAGTAGAGGCAATGGGACTGAATTAATAGTTACGTAGAAAGTTCTGTCAGATCTGTTGAGTCATGGAGCACCCTTTTCAAATTAATGGATATCTTTTAAAGTGCACTAGGGTATATCCTGTAGTACGCTCTTGATCTCTTTTCTTTTCCAAGGGCTGTTTGAGCTGTAAGCTCTATGAATCAGCTAGACAACTTGTATAACAGAAATAAAGTAACTACCTAAATCAGTACATAATACAATCAAGTCTCGTGTAGCCTGAGGTACAATGATAACGTATTATCAGGTGCAGTTCACAGATATGAGAAAATATCTTTAGCCTAATAAAACATGTCGTCATAACTAATCCCTTCCAATATCTGAGTGGCAGTAAATGCTTCACATCAATTTCTTGTAATGCACTTTTTAGTTTTCATTGGTGTTGCTGCAGATTCACATGGATTTATTTAGGATTTTTCTATTTTGGGCCTACTCTGTAAGTTCAGTAAGATCAGTGGAAGCCATCTCATGTATTGAAACATCTGTGTTTCAGATGGGACATGAGAAAAGGCAGAAAGTCCATCAGAATTCGTGAATGAAAACGCGAGAGGCAAAAAAAAAAAAATCTTTCCTGCAATAATATCTCGCATAAAAAGCTTATAATAGAAATGAAATTAAAGTGTAGGTTTGCTTCTGCAGTCCATATTTACTGTCCAGTTTTGCTCCTTAGCAAAGATACTCTGTGCAATACACAAGGCCACAGTTAATGATTGTTTGGAATATTTTAGGGTAGTGTTTTAAAATTTACTCAAAGCAGTCTTACTGAAGCTGAAAGAAGTTTTAGGAAAGATGTAAAATAGCTCAGTTTGTCAATGCTGAGTGCTTTTGTAAGACGACTGATAGTGGTGTAGTCTGGGTTTGAAAGTAATCCAGGTTTTGTTTTTGAAATTTACTTTAGCTTTACCGTAACGGATAACCTTTAGGGTTACCAGCCAGTATGCACTCGGTATTCTGAACTGTCCTAAAGATCAACACTCTGCTTTTGTCCATAGATAAAATTATTTGAAAATCTGCGTTTGAATGTGGGGTGGGGGGTGGGTTTGGTTTTGTTTTTTGGTTTTAGTTAGGTTTTTTTGTTTGTTTCTTCTTTTAAGATTTGACCTGAGCATGTGTGACATTCCATCCTGTTTTCTTAACTCCACGATTCATTGTTCTCAAGTAAGCTCCAGGTAAAGTGTAATCATCTTGCTATGACAAAAAGTATAGCAAAGGGAAGCTGTCTGTTGTTCTGCCTTGCAAAGAGACATCAGGAATACACAAGGTAAAACCTTTGTCTACTAGCACTCTGGAAGGGGCAAAGAAAAGTTTTTCAAATGTCCTAGCTAAATGTCCTACAGAAAAGTGCTGTATAAAGTAATAGATACTTTGTACAGTTAATACTGCCGTGCCCATCGGTTGTTGAATCTAGAATTAATGTTTCCAATTTTATCCCGTTTCTGTCTATATGAAGCATCTAGATACTGTGGTGATTAAGAGGCTTATAAATATTTGCATTGGGGACGTTGATAGCAGAATAGAATAGAATCTGGAGGAGGATCTAAAAAAATTGTTCTATTTCTTAGTGGAAACTGCAGGTGAGTGTCTCTTATTGCAGGAAAAAAAAGAAGTGAAGATGGGAAGGTTCAAGATGAGAAATTACAGGGCAGTGAACACAAAGTGATAAATCAACCCTTACAGGATTATAGCGACTTCCTTAGAAAAGAAATCTGTGTTAACTGATACAGGTAATCCAATATCGAGGGACTGGAAGGATCAGAAACAGGTCAGAGATACATCACCATCTTTAACAGGGATTAAAAACTGGGGACATGATCAGTACTGTTCAAGAAACTTTTGGGATTTGGTGTCTAGAGAGGTATTGTCACCTTGAAGACAACGAATTTGTAGTTAAAATAGGTGATCAGCATATTTACTACAACATTTCTGAGATTTCCAAAAGAACATGAGGGAGAGACTATATAAAATTATGTTGCCATAAGAAAATTATTGCAAGAGGAACATATACTCATAGTTGATTGATAATGAGTAGATTCATTCACTCTTAGAACAAGTTAGATCATACAACACTTCAAACGAAATAAAATAGTAATGTTGCTAGGTGGAGCTAGGAAGCACCCTGTTGCAATTGTACAAAAGTGCAGAGGAGAAAGCATGGCCAAAGGTGTATATATGAGTTACTTATCATGTTTTAGTAATAGTATTTTTAAATAGATAAGGGAAATTGAGTAGGAATAATGGAAGTTAAAGCAAGAAAGCATGGATAAGTAATCTTGTTTAGTGCTGATCTGCTTAGAAACCCTGTTGTATAATGGTAATGAAAGCAGGAAGGGGTTGTTTGTCGAAAGGGAGGTCTAGATTTAAACCCTTTGTGGACAATTATAAACTTATTAAACTTTGAATGGAGTCTTTTGAGTTTCAGATTTAAAAACATAAAAATAAATTAAAAAATTATGCTGGTGGTCTCATTACATTGATAGGGTAAGTGATGATCTTGGACAAGAAAGCAGAGCAATATATTGTCATAAGTTCATGAATTTGGATGGGTACTGCCTCCCTAGCAAGACACTAAACTTCTCAGACTCCAGCTTCCCTGTAAAACGAGTAAAGAAAGTTATTGCAGGCAGTAGGTGATAATACATGGGATCTGACATCGCTAGCTAGATCTATAAGATTATTTTTCATGTTTGCAGATTTGAAGTCTTTCTCATATGGTTTTCCTTCTTGTAGCAAAGGCAAACAGCCCTTTACACTGGACACTACATGCTGGAAACTATAGTAAAATAGTTTCATATTCCCAAGTCTTTGGAGAAGAATACCAGTCTCCTAAAATGCTGGAGTTGTTTGGTGGAGTCTCATTGGAAAAAATCACATGTAATTGTACCAGTTGTTTTACTCAGGGGTGAAACAGATAAATGAAAACTGCTAAATAAAGACTATCACATGGTGTTTTTTCTTTTGTTTTCCCTCTGAAGTGAATTAAAGTGAATTAAGGGTTAATTTAGGATAGGACTAAAATCAATCACTTAAAGGAGGGGTGGCGGAGGGGAACCCAAGACCTCCTCAGTAGCATATTCTACGTTGAAATCGGGAAATTATTTAAGAAAAACATTACTAAAAAGGAAGGAGGAGAAAAGCACAGCCTTACTCTATATGAACATTTAGTGCTAATGGTAGAATATTAGTAACAGGATACTGCCGGACATTTGAAGAACTCCACACCTAAGACAATACATGGACCATTTTGTTTTGCAGGTTTATGTGTTCAAAGCATGTGAGAAGCTGTGTTAGATACTGATAGGATTCAGAATTTGAAGCCTGAAGGGAATTGAAAACAAGAATATAAGATTTGTTAGGCACGAGTAGAAGTATTTCAGAGGGCTGTGAAACTAGGAATTTTCTGACCTGGAGTGAGTGTCCTTCAGAGAAGGCAAAAGCTAGCTTTAGAACAATAGCAAAGTATGACTTTACTCAAAAGAGAAAAAGCATTAATGTTTTACAGAAATCTTTGAATGATTACTTAAATGATGATAACCCAATGAGTTTCCAGCTCATAATCCAGGTTATGTTACGTATTGAAGATTTTATGAGTTCTCCAAATGTGTTACTTGTTATCACTCTTTATCCTCAGATTCATATCCTGTGTGGGCTGCAGAAAATCAGTTGATTAGTAGTGGTAGGTGGGTAGGTGTCTCAGGGATTAAGGCACTCGGATATCTATTTGTTAATCATGCAAATAAATAAGGAAAGGCAGATGCCAGGATCTGTTGTTACCTAGATACCAGGGACTGTGACTCAGAAGCTTTTGATCTTTTATCACTATATAGAAGTTTTTCTTCTGAGTCTGGAAATAAGTACTTTTCACTTTTAATACTTTATTGGGTATTTTTTCTGATAAGAATTAAAGAAAAGAGTAACTTGTATTATTTGTACACGTATATGACCACTCTAATATTTTTAAAGCTGATTTTTTGAGAGTTTCCCAGTTCTTATATATTTTGTTTTAATCCTGCTTAAAATTGGATCTTTGACAAACAAGAATAAACTTAAGTAAAACCTGTATGTGTATTTGTGCAACATCACATTGTTAAGCTTGGTTCTTCCCATGAAAATAGCACTGTAATCTATCTGCAAGAACCTGTGATTATTGCATATTAAGGACAAGGAGAAAAATTTACAAGGTAAGCTTAAGAAGGATGTACAGCTATATCTTCTACTGTAAATTTATTCTCACTGAGTGTAAAGAATACAAGAATTAGAGATGAAGAAGTACAAAAGGGAGCAAAAACTGCAAAAATCTGCTGGAAGATAATAAATACTGGATTTAATATGGTTTATGCACCTTGAGTTAGGTTGTCTTGTATAAATGGCATGTCATTTTTGTCTTAAATATTTAAGTCCCTCCTCTTGAAAGGATAAATGTCTTGTTTCCTTGTTAATATTGTTTTCTCAAATAACTATTTCAGGGTTTTTTAAACACTTTTGCATAAAATTAAAAGAGAAATTGGAGCCAGATACGGGAATTTAACATGGAAAATATCAACCTAGACTGTCAAACTAAGCTTCCAGAAACAGGGTTGCATTATAGAAAATATTAGAAAAAATAATTTCACAATAAGCTGTAGAGCTAGTGATTGCTGGTATCTTAAGAATTCTTCTTAGGGCTACCAGTTAACAGTGGTTTCCACTGGAAATGTGAGAAATCCCTTCCCAGTACAGAAAAGAAAGTGGTGAGTAGAAAGGAGAAAAAGCTCTTGAAACCCGAAGGAATATCACATTTAGGAGGTGTGACACTTTGTATACAGTCTTGATTTTTTTTAATTTTTATTTTTATTAATTTACTATGGTTTTGTGTTCTTTGAATTCTGTAAGGGTTTTTGTTCTCTTAAAGTTTGTTCAGTACATAGGTTGAAGGTATGTCTATATATAGCTGTAATAGAGCTCATTTTTTAATGACATAGTTCTACCTGGGTTATAAAATGCAAGAGAATGTGTTTGTAGTAGGGATATGGGAATAACGTTGTTCAGATAGTGTAGATTGTCTGTCACCTTGATAGAGATAAGGTGTAATCTCTTTCAGTGAAAGTTGGAGTATGCAAAGGACAAATACTGGAGACAACTTTGTTCCGAGTTTAGGATAGATTATTATTATTTTTTTCAAATTGTGAAGCAAGAAAAGAGGCATCCCAAACTAATGTTGGGAAGTTTCATTCCATATGGTGTCTATGTGCCAGAACTTACTTTTTCTTTATGAAGAACAACTATATTGTGTTTCTAAAGTTTGTTTGTTTTTTGTTTTAAATCTCAGTGCAAACTATCTCAATACACAGGCCTCTGAAGAAGTGTGGGGGAAAAAAAAATCAGAAAATGACCTCCTCTATTTGTTTCAGTGCAATAGTGTTAGGAATTCGAAGCTTTTTATATTGAGACAAAGAAAAAGGCTTATTCCTACTTATTTACTGATGACTTATCTGTCATTTCTCATCCAAAAAAGGCTCCAGATAGAGCTGTAAAACTGCCGATGAAGTCAAAACTGTCAAAAAACCTGGGCAATTCTAATTTCATGTCAAGGAATTGTGATTGGGGGAATCTGTGAGGAGGAAGAGGGATCTATTTTATTTCAACTGGAAGCTGTTACATTGATGTGGAATGTTAGAAGTAATTGGTTTTTAAAAGATGGGAGGGGAGCAGGAATACAAAGTTGTACTGGTATTTTTGTACTTGTTTGTATCTACCATCCATATGGGTAGGCCAGTGCCTGCTAACTTTATTCCTTAGATGAGTAATTCCAGAAAGTTAACTACTGGATTGAGATCAACTGATTCCAAATAAGACAATCTCTTCTGTATTACTTTTCAGTATAGAGTATAATAAAAGTTGACAGACATGTCTTATTTTCCCATGATTTCTAAGGCTTGGGAACTTAATACTTGGAACACTTGGGGGGTGAAAAGTAGCTAATAAAATACTCTTGTCACACATTGTGTATTTTTTGCTAGTGTATGTATATATGTATACATCAGATATGTAAAGGGAAGTCATATATCAATTCCCACTGTTTATTTAAATTCTTTTCAGTTCTTAATGTTAGTTTGAAAGGGCTGAGAAAAGGCTTTTTTATGGTTAGCTCTACTTAAGATGCCACATAGGATGGCCAGTGAAGTGCATGCTGAATGCGAAATAGAATTTGGTGTGCTATGAAGAGAAACGGGTTAGCTAAATAAATCCAAGTTCTGAAAGAAGCAGAAAAAAGAAAAATTGACCTTGTAGTGAAAAGTTGTATATTAGGGTCTAAACACTTCTTAGTAGTAGTATGGATACTACCTCTCTCTTAAATCACCAGGTGAATGTCTACTTTCTATAACTTCTTTTATAATTATTTTTTAGAAAACATGGCCCTTTATGTATAGATGCAATAAAAGATCTTTAGTTAGCTCAGTCAAAATCACCTATTTTGTAATTATCCCATTTTCATTTTATATAAACTTAACCCTTATTTCATACAAGATGTAGGTCCAATAGCTACTGTTCTGTTTAGGGCATATGTCAAAGAAATGATAATAAACCATTAAAATAAGTCTGAGAATCTTACAAGTCCTTAGTTTATTTCCTTAGAAAACAGCAAGGATTATTTCCTTCAGGAAAAAAAATACTTAGCTCTGTAATGGATGTTCTTTAGGGGACAGTGTTTTACAATTCTAGAAGAATATAAGTAAAGATTTTTTTTTTCTGTGATATCTTAAATATAAATTGGAATGTAGAATTGAGAATAAATTCTAAAGGTGCAATATTTTTTTTTGGTTGGAAGACATCTGGAAAGATGGTAGTATAAGTCTATGCTGTCTTATGTTTGTGGTTAAAAAACTTATCAGTGTGTGTTGTGATGTTTTGGTTTTTTTTTTGTTGTGGTTGTTTTTTTTTCCGCCTCCCTTTCTTTTTTTAAAAAAGTCATCTGTCATGTTATGTCCTTCTGATATTCCTTTGAGCTTTTAGTTAGTGTTGGGTTTAATTGTCCCCACCTTCCATAAAAGGTGAGTTTCTTAAGCTCTGGTCTTTTTTGCTCCTTGTCCCAAAAGATACGATTATATCAAGAAGATTTATTTATATGCTCCCATTAAACAGAGAAGCATGACTGAGTTACATTGTTTTTTATCAGCTTAGGTGTAGTTGTCAAGTTGAACAACGCTTTCCTTTTCTGAGCTACCTTGTACCTTGTTTTGACAACCTATATGGTTGAAATGTTTAGACCCACTCAGCGACCCAATTAGGGTTTTGAATGTCGCCATGGAATGATATACAATTGTACATCCTAATGGCGCTTCTCATACTTTTTAGACTTACCTCTTTCTATAATTGTTCTGTTAATGTTCTTTGCACTGCTGCTTCCATATGTGACCCTGGGAGACCACTGACAGTAACAGTTAAACCACTGGCAATAGGAATTGTCTTCATCAACATGAAAGCTATTTCTGGATTGCCAGCCAATAGGAATTTCTTCTTCCATTAATAGTGACATTTTGTATCAGTGTAACCTCCTCCACAGGACAAAACAAAAGGGTAGTGTGAAAAGGAAGTAATTACAGCATCATTAAACTGATTTATGTGTTAGGAAGAAACTGAGTTTCAAATGTAAGAATAGCTTTAAAAATAACACGGTGAAGTTAACTGGAGAATCTCTTCAAATAATTGTCTCTGAAAGCTGCAGCAAGCAAGTACTTTTGGATTAAAACACTGTTTGCAAAATATCACCGAATTACCTATAGTTACCAAAAGATTCCAATCTTAATTATAGTGAACTGTGCATATGTTTACTTTGGTGTACGCTATTTGGTCATTCAGATTAACTAGGAGAAAATACAGAGACCTCTTCTTTTCCCCTCTTTCATGGGAGCTGAGTAGAATTCCCAGGTAACACTTGTAAGATGGTAAAGCATGGATTCCTTTTCTACATCCTGAAAAGGTAAGTTTTATGGAGAGGTTGACAAGATGGGTTGGATTTTTCAAACAGCTTAGTTGCAAGTCTTTTATGTTAAATCCCCGAGAACGCAAAATATTTTCTTGAAAGTTGCTGATTGTGCATTTTAGTTCATTTCACAACATATAAGTTTGAAGACTGTAAGCCCATGATTCTTCTACTGTGGGGGAAAATGCAGAATACTCCAGTGAATCTCCAGTATGTGTTTGTCAGTTGGGATACTTAGTTTTTGTCAGTATGCTGCAGTGAGATCTACAATCTTCTTTGCAAAATATTTCCCTTGCTCTGTTATTCTCAGCACTGTGTAAGAGAATCTTGAATTTTGATTGAGTTGTCGGGGAAAGTGGAGTGGCAGCTGTCTCCAATAGATTTTTTTTTTTTAAGTTTTTTTTTTTCATGTCCATGAGATTAGCAGTTGATTACATGAAAGTCATTAATAATATAGTGCAATGCATTAGATATGATCATTAAATCCACTTAGTACCTGCACTGCAAAGAAGTTTTTCATGTTGTTATTCCATACTGGGGCTATGGACATAATAATTTGATACCAGTGTACTTTGTAAATCACTGGTGAAAATTCTTAAAGTAAGCCCAAGTAGCTGCAGAAGGATACTACTTCTATGTCTACCTTTCTGTATTTTTATTTCACTCTTCACAGCTCTTTGCAGATGATTAGCTTCCCTTCTTTCTCTTTGAGATATATTAAATTGGCGCATTTCTGACTGATAGTGGAGAAAGTTGGAGCCCATGATGACCGCAGCATTGGAGTGCTAAGTTCATGCTCATTGCTTAAATATTGTGCAATACATCTTATTCTCTGAGGTAACCAGAGGAGTTTGTTTTTACATACTGTCAAGCCAAGCCAAGTTACTTGAGCAAGTGCGGGGCATAGAGTCTAGCTGCTAATGTGTACAGTCTGTTGAGTAAGAGGTGAGCCAGCCTTACTTCCTCACTCCTGGACAGCTTTAGCTTCATCTACATTGAATGGGTAGCTTAGTGCTGGGCTGATGCTGATCTGGGGACTCCCTCTCATTGTTCTTTGGTACTTGTGTGGAAGTTTTTTCCTGAGCAGATTGGGGGGAGAGGAAAATTTCCCACCTCCACCCAGCTTTAAGAAGCTTCATATTTCTCATCACCAGGATTCTGTCTAAAGTGAGAGGAACTAGAGGGTAACAAAATTAGAGGGAGATATAATTGAATATATTCAATTATTTCATCCACAGAAATAGAACGTATTTTCTTGCTAAAGAATAAAACAATTATACTTTTGATGGAGCAAAACAAAAACATAAATGTTTTCACTTTATGGAATGTTGAATAAAAGAACTGAACGTTAAGCAAAACTTCTTTTCTGTTAAAATTCCCTTCCCTGTTAGGGAATTTAAAAAAAAAAAAATATATACGATGCTTGTTAGCAATCTGTCTATAACCTGCCAGTCCTCTTTTTTTCTACCCAGTCTAGGAACTGTGACAAAGAAGTTGTCTTTCCCAGTAAGTCAAAATGCTTTTAATAACAGAAAACTTGGTAATTTTCATTTTTCTTAATAGAAGAGTCCGTAAGATTAAGCTTCATTTTTTAGATATCAAAAGCATAAAACATACTATCAGCGTCCTAATCTGTGAGATGTGAGATTACTCAAAAGTTGTATTCTCTGATTCTTCTGGTTTAATACAATGCCTAGAGAATGCCTTAGCTACTGTTGTAGAAGGGAAACCAAAATGTCATAAATATATTTATACTTTTAAGAATTCTGCATCTTTGGTTGGCAGCCTTTCTTTAAGAAGTGTAGCTTGCCACTGGGCTAAGCTTGTAGGAGCACATCCCGTTTAAGTTCAAAGCAGTACAAAGCTACAAAATTCAGAATGAATATGGGGGGGAGGGAGGGCTGTGTGTGTGCATGGGGGTTTTGTTTTTTACAAATGTACATTTTTTACAAATGTACTGTTCAGAGCTTGGACCAGCTCTGCTTTCTCTGTTCATTTCTTGTAAAATACTGGACAGGATAATAGCTTCGCGCTTTCAGCCAGACTTGACTCGGAATGCTTGACAGAAGGTACCAGATATTTACAAGGAAGTCTTCTGTGTTTTCTTACCCAACAGATGCAGTGGCTTTTTTATAAATGAATGAATGTTTATCTGAAGTGAATGGACCCCAAATTACTTGAGTTCATTTAATACTGCCTATGTGACTAATACTAACTTTGATAATAGAGCTCTTGCAAATGACTCAAATATAGACTTGTAGTTTTATTTACATAAAAATGTTAATTAACTTTTTAGAGAAAAATCAGTTTTCCTTATTTTTTCAGGCTGTCTTCTATTCTTTCTCCCAAAGTAAAGAATAGTGGAGGGATGTTTCTCTTTGACAAGATTGTCTTCAACAGATTATCTAAACACTTCTGTAAAACTTTGAAATATGAGATCATTATCTTTCTGGAGGTGGTTTTTGTGTGTGTGTGGTAGCAGGCAAGAAACGATGTAGTATTTTGAAATGCAGGAGAAAAAGAATGTGTCTGAAAAGCATGGAGAAATAAAAGGTAATATAAAATTATTCACAGTTCTATATTAAAGCATATAATTAAATATTAAAAAAGGAATGTTGTTACAGTATGGTAGAGCAAGCAGTGAAGACATTGGGACTTAAATGGTCACATGGCCTATTGTGCAAAAAGTAACTGTCAAAGAATTTTTGTATCACTAATGCATATTAATTGCTATGTAACTGTATACTTGTATTTTTCATGCAGCTTAGGGCATGCAAATACTTACATCTTTAATGTGAATATTTTTGTTTGAGCAGAACCATTTAACTCTGTGGGCAATTTTTATGCTGTGGAATAGTGGGAAGGATAAAAAAAAAAAAACCCAAACAAAACCAAAACCACTGAAAAACCCTATATGCTGTTCAGAAAGCTTTTAACAACAAAATTGGCCTGAAAACATTAATGTCAGGTTTCAATCTCATGCAAATGAAAGAATGAATTTATAAACCCCCAAGAATCATGATTTTAATAGAAATGTCCAAAAAAAATTTTTTTTTTTAAAGCCAGTATAATAATCCCTTCTATGTAGCACCAATAAAGATTATGCGATCCTAGGGGAACTAACCTGTTATCGACAGGCCTTTCTCTATCACTGCTTGCTTCCCTTGTCTGAAAGATGCTCAACACCCTTCAATTCCAGGGCTGAATGGTGACATGCCATCATTGTCATAGTATTCCAACATCCTATATTTAAAATAATAGGACACTTGTGATACCATATCTATTTGGTTTTATGTAATTACCCCCTTATTTACTATATATTTCTCCCTGTTATCTTAAAGGATTTTTTTTTTACACTTCTACTATCCTATACAAAGGTTTCCTTGGAGTTTCAGTGGGGTTCTACAGCTGCCCTGTAAGATCCTTAAAAAGCTCACTGGAAAGTCCTGTCACACATTTAAATTATGCTAAGGTATTTCTATTGAAGTACACAACCATAGTGATTTTGTGAAGCCCTTCTCATTAATGAAAAGTGAAAGTCACTGCATTTTGAAGATCTTAAATAGGGCTTACATAGACCCTTAATTGTTATATATGTCTGGTAATAGTGCCATGTAGAAATGTACCTGCAGAAGAGTGCCAAACCTCACTTTGTTGCTAATTGTGGAGCATTCATGTCAAACTGCTCTTCATATTTCAACCTTTTATTTCTTTTGGCATATGTAGGCCTTTTTTGATTTGACATCTGATTTTTTGTCAGTTGTTCTGTGTAGTGTGTGTGTACTTCAATATGGGATGACTGTGAGTTAGCCCTCCTGTTATCTTAAACCCTATGAACTACTTTTTTGTGTCATATCTTGCAGTCTTTTCTAATGTTTATTTGGAGATCAGAGTAATTATAGAAATCTATGACTAATATTTCCAATTTCTAGAATTCCATAGTCTTCAGACTACTGCTTTCCTTCCAGGCTTGTATGTATTGCTTGGAAAGAGAGTGTGGTATGCAGAAGGAATGGATAGGAATGGACCTGCAAATACTAGTTGTCCATAGTGTTCAATTTAGACGGCCTTACTTACACCAGTCACTGATCTAAAAAGTGCAGGCGGTCTAGTATATGTTCAAAATTATCAAGTAAGTGTGCAAGTATCATACAGTGGTATTACATAATAAACGTCCTAGCTATGTGACTTTTCATACAGAATTAAGATGGGGGAAAAAGTTTTGTACTTCATGAAGTACATTTCATAAAGAAGTGTTGTGATCTTGTACTCCCTGCTGGGGAGTTTTGCCTGAATTATGAATAAAGAATCTGACCCAGATAGAATGCACTGGGAGGTGGCTGGAGACATTAACAATTTCATACTATTCAGTGTGAGCCGAGAAATACTCCATAATTACTGACAGGTGGTCTAGAATTGGACACTGGAATTACCTATGTAATTGTAGATTGATGATATTTTATGTGTATCGATTTTGATTTTAACATCAATTCACTAGTCATCACATAATTATATATAAAGAGACTTTACAAGATACCTGTTATTTCCTGAGGATCCATTACAGTCCATCAAACAAAATATCAGTTCTGTTTTTTAAACCACGTATTATAATATAAGGATTTTCAAAATAAGGGTTATTTATCCAATAGACTGTAAAGATTTCTTTGGAATCACTGTAAACAGATACTCTGCTCCTGGTTAGGGAATTCTGAGATAACCTATGAGCTGCAATGAGTTGTTCCCATGTAACAAAAATGCAATATCCTTGGCGTTGGGGAAGGTTCAGTTAATGCAGGATTTACCTTGATTTATATCAATAATCTAAAATACAGAGCACCTGCAGCTAGATCACAATCCTGCCTGTGAAGAATTTCACTAAATGCAGTGGAATGAATCATGCTGAAAGTTGAGTGCAACCAGTAAGGTCCAGCAAAAGACCAGGGCATATAATCTCACAACGTCTTCAAGGCTGACTTTCAAATCTCAGCTATATAGATGCCTTCTGTAGTTGTTGGAGACTATGTATACACTCTTGAGCAGTTGAGAATGGCTAAATTAGGCAGGCTCCTATTTTAAGTTGCCTCCTGGGGAAATCTCCCTTTCTGCTTTCACTGTAGAGGCAATCTACAGATTTGTGTCCCTGTGCTATATTTAGCTTCATAATATTTGTCGTCGTCTTCTTGCTAGATACACTGCATGTTACTTAGAGGTACATGAGTTGATATCTTTGTAGGTATATTAAGGATCGGATCTTTGTAGATATCTTATTTATTCTTAAACTTTGCATTTTCAAAACAATTACATTTTTAACAGAAGAATGTTTCTCTTGACAACATACTATAAATGCATAATCTATTGGTGTGGATGATGATTTGCAAAATTCCTTCAGTGAAAAATAAGACCTTTTTTTGTTTCAGTTTCACCAATAATGCTAAAGCAGATTATGCCCCGGGGGAGAGAAGTAACTGACATATTAGTTTGTATTTTCCAGGTGCTTTAAGGGAATTAATACTTGGCTTTCTAATTTTTACAATCCAGAATTTGCACTGGTTTTTATGTATTTAATGTTCATCATTAGAGTCGTTTTTCTTGGAAGTATGAGAGTACGTAATCTTCCTTTAGCCCTTACCACAATGGAATAAATTATGGCTGGAGTGTATTCCATAGTTCCAAGTCCAGAATGGGACTAAGTTCTCCCCTTCCCTCTCTTCCTCCCTCCCCCTCGCCTGAGACTTTGGACCTTACCTGAGAGTCTGTCTTAAAATTTGGACTTTGTAAGCTTGCTGTGGTGGAAGGTTTCTAAACACCTAGTTAGGACAAAAATATTTTTCTGGCTTGAGTTTTATGGACCCTATTTCAGTCATACTTGTACTAGCATTTTATTATCTATGAAAGTTAAGTCGGAATTATTTCCCTTGTCTAAAAAAAAGGATAGAAACTTTCCTCCATCAACCCGGAAATGAATATTTTTCAGATGTAGCATATTTAAAATAAAAACGTAGTCTGAGTTTTGTGAGCAAGTGATTCTGCAGTGATCAAACTATGAAGAATCTGTCCTTTGACTCTGAGAGTTTGTCTTCTAAAAGTTTGCTGCATCTTTGAAAATGTTAATAGAGAATGCATAATTAATTTCCCAGCACTACAGAAGTCTTAGTTAATGCCTCACAAAAATACTTTTTATTTTCTCAAATATATGCTTTGTCACTGACGTAAGTGGGGTTGTGCAAATACGGATTTTGTTGTTGTTGTTGGTTATTTACTCTGGTGCTACATTGCAACCAAAGCAATCTTAACTGTTTTGCAAATACGTAGGGACAGATAGTGTCATTCATGCAGCAAACTAATACTGGTGGCTTGTAGATGGGATGGTCCAGGCCCTTTGTGCCCTACAACAACGGTGAGGGACCTTGTGCCTCAGGTAGTCTTGGTCTCTCCTAGTACTGTGCTGTCTGCTATCATCCTGAAATTGAGCCACAGTGCTTTCATCTGCTTCCGTGGGGAAATGGGGGCAGGTATTGGAAAAGAATCCTACGGAGGTTTGTATGGCAGGAGAGATCCTATGCAAGCGCCCCTGCGCTGAGGCAAATAATCCTTGTGCTGAAGGAATCTAAGTGAAGAGCAGAGTATGTCTCACTTTAATCAGTAGCTTGGGGACTGATGATGATCAAAATAAACGTCAACTGAGAAAGTTTTTCAAGAGTTTGTAATAAATCTAAGAATAACTGATGAAAGACTGGTGTCAAAGTCATAGAACACGATATTACTGGATATGGCATCCCCTTTTATATGTGGTAACTTTATTTGTTGAATGAATTGGAAAAGACCGTGTTTTCACTTTAATGAGTCAGTATGAAGTTGAAATAACTTGCCAACACATTCATGCATTTCAGTTGTTTTTTACATTGCATTTTACATGAGAGGAAATTGCAAATAGTAAATGTCAAGGATTCACTTGGGGCATTACAATTTCAGAGGCATGAAGCTAATACATATTTGTCTCATTACTGTCACCAGATTAAAGTTAGTCCGTGGATGGCAAGAGCTCATAACTCATAGGAGACATAGTTACAAATGACCTGTGGGAGGTCACAGATACCACAACTTCCTAAATTCATATTACAAACGTGTCATTAATAAGAAATGAGGGAGATGATGTTCATCATCTTTCAAAAAGCTGGTTTTCACTGAAAAAGAGGTGAAAGGTTTTTTATTTCCAAGTCGCAATTGATCACGTCTTTGCACATTACAGTGTATGGGAGTAGGAAGGCAACACAATCCTTTTGGATACTTACTTAAGTCATCTGTGATCTTGCTATATTAATACAACTAACCCATTGTACTATATAATTTGCCTGTTGATATTTTGCTTAAGTATCTCTGGAGCACTGAGGGGCAATGAGTATTGTATGAGGGCTTTTAAGTATGATTTGTATGCAGAGGTTTTTATCCTATTCCTTGTTTTTGCTCCCATTGAGATCTCAAATGTAGAACTTGCTATAGTAATTCACAGAGGGTACATCTCAGCAACACAATGTGTGTGTTGCTACTGTGTTAGCTTAATCAAGTTAGCACAGAGAGACTGAAAAGCCTTCTTAAGATGTAGTCCTGTGTCTGAAGTCAACTGAATATAACTTTAACTGAATTCACCCAGTCTTTCACATAGTTTTTAAGTTATGTTAAATGTTTTGCATGTTTAGGATAGCCAATTAAGATGTAGAGTAATATAACCAAGCTGCATTTGCTTAGCCTATTAAGAAAATGTGGGTTTGGGACTTTTTTTGATTATACTGGAGTAATGTGCTCTAGATAACCATCTACCGAAGAGGATGTTTAGAAGTTACCTTAAGTGTGTACATCTGCACACTTTAGCTGGTTGCCAGCCTCTTGAATGGTGAGAGCTAATGTATTAAATCATTTGTCTGACAACTGCATTGTCTTTCTTTGTAATTCTAGGTGCAATTTCAGGTGTCAGCTTTGATTCATAAAGCCACACATGGTTTGATTCATAAAGCCATAAATGGGTATCTGGTAGACTGCTTCTCTTCCTGTTTGTAAGAAAGGTATGACACCAGGGTATTGATTCATATCTTCAGTCACCTGGCATGCAAAAGATTGCAAAAGTTGATAAAAGTGATGTTTGATGGGAGGGTCTGTAATAAGCGTAAATATAAATAAATACTATTCACTGTCAAGAGTAACAGGTATCAGCCAAGTGGTTTAGCTCATTAGTTTAAAGTTAATTTTTTATTGTGTATCTGACCAAAGTGAATCCCTACAGTTCAAGGACTCACAGAGGTTACTAAATAAGAAACTGTTGAGGACTGAAAAATATTCTGTGCACTTTTTCAGAAGAATGTGTATTTTTTCTTCTCTGATAATGTAGTCCAAAAGCATGTCTTCAATGTGAGGTGTTTATATAAGAAAGAAGTAACAGTGATTAGAAACATTTAGGAGTGAAGCTTATAGTTGTTAAAAACAAAGCCCTGGAGAAATTTCATTGCATACACAGGGATTTGCTCCGAACATAGTACTGAAATACTTGAAATAGCATTTCTGTCTGCACACCAGGTTTCAGAAAAATGATGAAAAAAGAGAGGGAGCATGGAGAAAAGCACCACTGAGAATTGGCAAGTACAAAGCGAGTTAAGAAAAACTGGAGAAAACTAAGAATATATGCTTTCTGAGTACTAAGTGGATTCTAAGATCGTAGGGTGTCAAGTTATGCAAATAGATTAGTTCCTTTAAGGTAAAATGTCATTTATATTACATACATGATTATTGTACTTCTTGACAGCAGAAAGTTTATGGTGATGGGGCTAAGTTCCTAATAACTGGGAGTAAAAGAAGGAGTGCACAGCAAGATCAGTGCCCTGGACTTCAGAAGAGCAGACTTTGGCCTCTTCAGGGATCTGCTTGGTAGAGTGCCATGGGACAATGCCTTGGAGGGAAGAGAGGCCCAAGAAAGCTGGTTAATACTCAAGGATCACCTCCTCCAAGCTCAGGAGTGATGCATCCCAACAAAGAGGAAATCAGGCAAAACCGCCAGGAGGCCTGCCTGGATGAACAAGGAGCTCCTGGACACACTCAAACACAAAAAGGAAGCCTACAGAGGCTAGAAGCAAGGACAGGTATCCTGAGAGAAATACAGAGAAATTGTCCGAGCAGCCAGGGATCAGGTTAGGAAAGCTAAAGCCCTCACAGAATTAAATCTGGCCAGGGACATCAAGGGCAAAAAGAAAAGCTTCTATAGGTACGTCAGGGATAAAAGGAAGACCAGGGAAAATGTGGGCCCTCTCCGGAACGAAACGGAAGACATGGTTACCCGGCATATGGAGAAGGCGGAGGTACTCAATGACTTTTTTGCTTCTGTCTTCACCAGCAAGTGCTCAAGCCTCACCGCCCAAGCCACAGAAGGCAAAGGCAGGGACGGGGAGAATGTAGAGCTGCCCACTGTAGGAGAAGATCAGGTTTGAGACCATCTAAGGAACCTGAAGGTGCACAAGTCCATGAGACCTGATGAGATCCATCCGCGGGTCCTTCTCATATTTGAGAAGTCGTGGCAGTCTGGTGAAGATCCCACTGACTGGAAAAGGGGAAATATAAACCCCCATTTTTCAAAAGGGAAAAAAAGAAGACCCAGGGAACTACAGGCCAGTCAGTCTTACCTCTGTGCCTGGGAAGATCATGGATCAGATCCTCCTGGAAGCTATGCTAAGGCACATGGAGGACAGGGAGGTGATTCGAGACAGCCAGCATGGCTTCACCAAGGGCAAGTCCTGCCTGACCAACCTAGTGGCCTTCTATGATGGAGTGACTACATCAGTGGACATGGGAAGGGCTACCAATGTCGTCTATCTGGACCTCTGTAAGGCCTTTGACACGGTCCCCCACAACATCCTTCTCTCTAAACTGGAGAGGTATGGATTTGACGGGTGGACTGTCCGATGGGTGAGGAATTGGTTGGATGGTCGCATCCAGAGGGCAGTGGTCAATGGCTCAATGTCCAGATGGAGATCGGTGATGAGTGGTGTCCCGCAGGGGCCCGTATTGGGACTAGTACTGTTTAATATCTTCGTCGATGACATAGACAGTGGGATCGAGCACACGCTCAGCAAGTTTGCAGACGACACCAAGCTGAGTGGTGCAGTCGACAACGGCTGAGGGACAGGATCAGTACAGGCTGGGGGATGAAGGGATTGAGAGCAGCCCTGCTCAGAAGGACTGGGGGGTACTGGTAGATGAAAAGCTGGACACGAGCCGGCAATGTGCAGTCACAGCCCAGAAGGCCAACCGTATCCTGGGCTGCATCACCAGCAGCGTGGCCAGCAGGTCGAGGGAGGTGATTCTGCCCCTCTGCTCTGCTCTGGTGAGACCCCCCCTGCAGTGCTGCATCCAGCTCTGGGGTCCTCAGCACAGGAAAGACATGGACCTGTTGGAGCAGGTCCAGAGGCGGCCACGAAAATGATCAGGGGGATGGAACACCTCGCCCATGAAGAAAGGCTGAGAGAGTTGGGGTTGTTCAGCCTGGAGAAGAGAAGGCTTCGGGGAGACCTTATTGCAGCCTTTCAGTACTTAAAGGGGGCTTCTAAGAAAGGTGGGGACAAACTTTTTAGCAGGGCCTGTAGCGACAGGACAAGGGGGAATGGTTTTAAACTGATAGATTTAGACTAGGTATAAGGAAGACATTTTTTACCGTGAAGGTGGTGAAACACTGGCACAGGTTGCCCAGGGAGGTGGCAGATGCCCCATCTCTGGATGGGGGCATCGTTACATTCAAGGTCAGGTTGGACGGGGCTCTGAGCAACCTGATCTAGTTGAAGATGTCCCTGCCCATGGCAGGGGGGTTGGACTAGACGACCTTTAAAGGTCCCTTCCAACCCAAACTGTTCTATGATTCTACAATCTTTGCAGAAACGGACATGCGGGGGTGTCCTGTTGGACAACGAGTTGAACATGAGTCAACAGTCTGCCTTTGTGGCAAAGAAGGCTAACTGTATTCTGGGCCGTGTTAGCATGAGTGTAGACAGCAGGACAGGGAAATAGACCTGTGACTACATCTGGAGTACTCTGCCCAGTACGTGAAAGACATGGATATAGTGGAGCAAGTCTGGCAGAGGGCCTGGGAGCCACCTGATTGGGGGCTGGAGCACATCACTTTATTAGGAAAGGCTGAGCACTGGGTCCATTGTTTTATATAGGGGTGGGAAGAGGTTTAAAAAAACCCCAAACAAACCACAAACACCCAAACTAAACAAAAAAACCACCACCACCCCCCAATAAAAAAGAACCCACAACTAAACAAAACAAAAAACACCCTCCAAAACACACCCTCTTTCCCCCCAAAAAAAAACATTTCTAGATCATCAGTCTCAATAATAAAGACTTTAAATACTTACAGAGGAAATTATTTCCATTACAAAAGTTTTTAGCGACATTTGAATCTTCTTAAACTAGAGAACTTTTTTTCCTTACAGATGGGAAAGACGACCTTTAAAACATGCCTTATTGCTATGATAACATATTGTATCTCTTTGTGCTTACATTATAGTCAAGGGATTTTGTAGAATATAAATTTCTTTCAGTTACTTCATTTCTATGAATCAGTTAGCTTTTTAAATTAAGTCTGAGCTATACTGATGGGTAACTCTACCAGATTGGAGTGTCTTGATTTTTTTTTTTTTTAAAGAAACAGGAATGGGGGTACTAGACTGTGTCTAATGACCTAACCATTTTGATTAAAGAAGATTGAGATTTATGTAAACATACAAATTGCAAGAATGAATTCTGTGTACCTTTAAAAAAACCAAACCAACCAACCCACCCTAAGAAGCAGTAAAATATTCCTATATGGCAGAAATCTGAAACAAGGTAAGACTTATAAAAGCTGTATTTCCAGGCCCATATGAAATGTATTTGTGTATTTGATGGCAAAGTGGGTTGGCCCCTTTAGAGCTTCAGCTTTGGCCTTTTGTGACAGAAGAGAAAAACAGCTTAGAATTTCTTAGGTTAGCTGGAAAAACAAATTTTATTTTATAAAAAAAGGAACTAAAAATAAGCATGTAAATTTGCTGCTTTTTTCAACCTGGGGGCAGGGTGTGTGTGTCAAACCAAGCTTTGTAAATTTCCATGCAAATCCAAACCAACTCTCACTCAATTGAAAATTCCTGATATTAAACATAAATCTTAATAATAATTCTCAGTAATATAGGAGATTCCAGTTACACCTGCATCAGAAAATTCTGTGTTACATATTTGTAATGTTAACTGTGAATGCTTCAGATCATGAGAACGAATGTGAGTATAACTTACAGAAAATACAAAGATAAATGGCCTAGCACCTGATAAAAGGCGACTGTCAAGTAGAAAGTTGAATGTCATCCTTTCTCGAATTAATTCTTTTTTCTTGTTTTGTAATGTTGCTTCCTAATGAAAGCTTGGACAGAGGATCAGTCATTCTACTTTTTCCAGGAAGAGAATGTAATAAAATAACTATAGGGTCATGATGAAATGTGAAATACTGTAGTAAAGAAATGAGTTATATGGACAGAAAATTAGTCTAACATTTTCCCCCCTCCGCTGTCCGTGGAGTATGTACCAGTACTAGGAGACATAGAGGCCAATTTCCTACTTTAGGTGCACAGCTAAAAGTAGCTTTCTTATCTGATTATTTTGGTAAGTAAAATGCAGTGTTCTTATGAACTATCAGTGCTCAGTTACTATCAGTAATCTTTTATTTTTTGGGTGATATGCAAATGTATCCCTATGACACTTTTTAGGAAGTAGTTTTCCTACCTACCAGACAATTCCAATCTAGCATATGTAAGCCACACCCACTGTACTACTTTCGCCAGTTTTGCGTATAACTTGAAAACTCTTAATTGAGTATTTTTATTGCTGAGGAAAGGCACCATTGGCCAATCCATGTTTTATTGACTCTTCTTGTTATAAGAGTAGTCTCAGATAGATGAGTCACTATTCATTTCATTTGAAGCTTTGCATGTATGTATTTTTTGCCATGTTATCTGTCAGCTAAAAATAACTGTCTTGCAGAAATGACAGAATAAATTTTACGAAGAAATAATAAAATCTACTGCTGTGAACATGTCACTTCAGGCAAAAACAGTTGCTTATGCTGGCTGGAATGTTACTCTGATGTCTTTAAATAACTTCATTAGTCAATAAGATATGGTTTAATTATTTAAGTGACAAAAAAGATGAGCTTTTGGTATTTACATCTACCCACTGTTTACTCCTTTTAGGATATTTCTTTATATTAGAGCTGCAAGCACTTGCAAAACCCCATCTGGCTGGCAAAGTATCTTTTTGTTTACAAAAACAGAAGCTTTTAGCCACTACAAGCTCTTGAATGTTTCCTGCTGGGATCCCAAGCTAACATTTTTTGCCAGCAGGGACCACTTTCAGCTCATGGGAACCTGCTGTCACCAAAAGAGATTTTCTCTCATTTGTCTTTCCTTTTTATTGCAGCATCTGAGATGACTGATCCTTAGGAGAACCCCACTTTCTGTCTTTCTGAAAAGCAGTCTGGTATGCACTGTGCACATTATCTGCTTGCACTGGCATCTTTCAGCCCTTTAGTATCAGCCCTCTCCTCCACCCAGCAAACACCTATTTCTCTTCAGTGAAATTTCATCAGCTCAGTATCAGTTCAGAGAGTCTGTCTTAGAGGATGAGCTCAAATAACTTTTACAATGTGTCTGTCTACGATATCAACACAATATACTCGGGTGGCTGTGTGGTAAACTGAGCTCAATTTATTTACAGAAGCTATGCGCAGTGGGCAGCGTATATAAGTGAGCTTGTTTGCACGAATTATGATCTTTGCCTGTTTCAACTTTGCCTGTTTCAGTGAGCCAGTTGAGCTGCTACATAATGATGCTTACACTTCCCTGTTGAGCAAAAAGTTGAGATGGTAGAGAGTTTGGGAGGTGGGAGGGGGAAGAGGAAGTGCTATGGCAAATCGACCATGAACAAAACAAACTTAGTAGTTTCTCCTGGGTTTTTGATTATCCTAAAAACTGTCAGAAGATTGAATTGCTTTTCTGCTACCCAAATTATTCTCTGTCATTGGGAGGCTTGCCAGACTGATTTTTATAATTTTTTTTCTTTTCAAATAAAAGGTTAACTGAGGTAGAAACTACAGATTTTGAAAATGACAACGTATGCCTCAGTTACACTGAGTGCATGAAAAGAAAATTATGAGAAGGTATTATTTCACATCTTCATTACCATCTTTATTGTACATCTCTTAATTTAATCTTTATTGCACAAGGAAGATAATAACAATGACAGGTGGTTTTACACATATTTTCTAAAGGAAAGCAATGAAAGCACTATTATTAAATTATTTAAGAGAACTAGAAAAAGACCTTGAAAATATTTCGGGCAGGACTAATTTGACTTGGGTAGAATAACTTGGTAAGACTCGTAAGTGGAATATTCCATAGTCTTTTTTTAAAATTTTTTTTCAGACCATATTTGGCTCTCATTTAAATCCAAATTTATCTTTGACTTCTGTGGAATCAGTGTTGTAAAAATACTGCATTCTTTGGAATCTTTCTGCAAATTCCAGTAATTCCAAGATGTCTGTAGCATTACCATCTGCAGCAAACTTTATTCAGGAGGTAACAAACTTCCTCCTTGAAATTTCCTCAAAACACTGAGAGTTTTTCCCCTGCAAAGAAACTTGTAAGTGGTGTATGATCTGAGGCTTATTTTAGGACTGGAATACATCTTTTTCCAGAATGTAGCAGTTAGTGTAGAATCATAGAAAAATATTTCAGAAGTTTGAACTGATACCACAATGTGTGAATAACATTCTTTCAGAGGCAGTATATGTTGCTATCATTATGTGGTACAATCCATCCATTTGTTTTGCTTGTGTGCGTGTACCCTCCTGTAACTCCTCTGGCATTTCAAATGAGAACAGCAAGTTTTTGCTAGTCAGCTGCAGGATCAGCTTATTTGAAGCAGAAGGGATTTTTTCATTTTACCTTTCAGTCTTCTACAGTACAAATATTCTATACTATGGTAGTGGCACTTTAACTTTTTTGGGCTGGGATTTGAGTAGTCCAGCATTCTGCAAACTTAAGCATTTACTCTAGATGTGTAGCTATTATTCTTTCCAGTTTTGCCTTTGACAAAAAACATTATTTGGATCTGTTATCAAAAATAACAACGTTAATGAACTTTGCTGTCTTTCTCAGGAAGATTCCAAAATACTGTGTGAATTAAATATAAAAGTAGCTTTCTCCTGGCATGGAGATTCAGGCTTTCTAGAGAGAAAATTGAATTTATCCATGTGCTGAGCAGCTTTTCATAACAACGGCAAGCATAAGGTTAGTTTCTTTTGTAATTATAAACTGGAGTTAAAGGCTGCAGGGGAAGGGGAACAGGAGGCGCTCAGTCAAGGACATTTCCTTAAAGTCCTTGGGAGTAATTACTCCCATTTCCTTTGGGAGTAATTTTACTTCCAAAATAGATGTAACCTGCACTTTTTGAAGACTTTTTCCACCATGGGGATCTCCCCATTTCCCTTTGTGAAATGGTCCTTATATTGTAAACTCATATTGGGCAACAGCTTTTCTAGAGTCAACAGAACCTGCCTTCCATAAAAGGGCACTTTCAGGTAGCATCTAGTTCTTTACCTAGCTTCTCTTCTCAAACAGCATTTTCAAAGTTTCAGTATTAAACCGCCTTTTCTTTTTTTCCCCACTCAGTTTGACCCCGTTGTGACAGACCACTGGGTTATGAGCCAATGTATCTGAAGTTTATCTGATTTTTAGCACTCTTCCTTCCCAATGATCTGTTTTCCCTGTTTTGGAACCTCTCTGTCCTTCCCAGGAAGAAGCTGCTTCTGCTAAGGACAGCATCACTGTGGATGTGGAAGCCATAGAAGCTAGTTTCGTCTCATCTAATTCAAGAGAGATGTTTTAGCAAGAGATTTAGTGGGGTCAAAAGGATTGCTATAGTTGTAAAGTTGTAGCAGTCTGTGCTGAGACTTCTTAACTTGTCTTTAAACCTCAAGTTTCCAGAGTGCAGCAGGTGATGAATTGGGCATGTTGAGCTGTTCTCCTAGTGTCTTGGAATAGGAACACATCTCCATAATAATATTTTTCCTTGACTTAGCACTAGTGTTTAGTAGGATCAGTCATGAAATACTATTACCTTAAACACCCTGGAAGAAACAGACTAAATAGCACTAGCTGGACAATTTGTCTGTTCCCACCAATGCAGACTTATGGGTTGCTTAAATAGGCCTTGTTCCTGGAACAAGTAAGTTACTGACTGAAAAGCAATTAGCTCAAATTTAAACATAAGTATCACTTTGAGGAGGGAACCACTGGTGCTCTGAACAAAGTGTTAATCAAATGCATTAAGTAATGAAAATCTGGGTAGCATCTAGACCCTGGTTAAGCACATCACTGAGAAATCAGATAGTTTCACAGTCTTCAAATGTTATACTCTTTCTGTTGTATTCCTACAGATAGATCATGTAAGAGCAAGAAGTTATCAGCGTGCACCCAGCAGTACATCTAATGTAGTAATTGATTATTTCTTTATTTATAATGCTGAAATAGTGGAATTCAGGTAATTTCTTTTGGATCTGGCTATAATGACCGGTCAAATATCTGACATTGCTGTTCCACTGTCTTCCTGATAGAACACAGAGTCTGGTCTCTTTAGATTCATCCTTTAGGTAGCATCCATCATTCCATCTTTCTTCAGACTGAAAAGCAGGAACTTGCATAGTTCCTGAAGATTTAAAAATCATTATTGCATTCATACTGTCACTGTGAGATAGGGGATCATTTCAACTAAGCTTTTCTTCCATACTGCATATTGAGAAGCTTGAACTAATTCCTTGTAGTTCTCTCTGTTTCTCTTTTTTGCAAAGCTGTGGCAAGAGGAATCATGATTTCATCTTCTGATTATCTGTGGTCATCCCTGTGAGATTAAAAGGGCATTGCATAATAAAGTAACTGCAATAGAGCTGTTTCTCTTTTTTTGCTTCTGCTTTGAATAAGCTGGTACTTCAAAGGATACACCATCTGCCTCATTTCAGAGATACTTGCTTCAAAGCTAGCCACATTTAACAAAAAGGCAGGTAGTAAAGACCCTCTAACACCCCTTTCAGTTCTAAAAGGGGAGGAAAAAGCCCAACAACAATCTCTGGTTGATTAGTTAGACTCTTTAGTAGAATCACGAAGCGTATGGTACAGTGATATTTTTTTAATAATATATCACAAAAGAAGATATGCAGTTTCATCTTCTTGTCCAACAGATCATTTCTTTGATCAGTTCTCTAGGCAAATTCTTTGTCCAGAAACAGAGCATTATCAAGCAAAAGGTTTCTTCCTAGAAACTACAGAAGGTGTTTAAATATATGTGTTTAACTTCAGACTTTCCTTCCTGATCCATGAGCTGCAGTTGATAGAATTGTGTGTGGTTTTATGCCTAGCTCAAAAGAGTTGAGGCTCATGATTTTAATTGCCATTTTCTCACTGATAGAAATCAGCCCTGATTCTGTGTGGGGCACATCACAAATGCAAGTACTTTGGTGTCATCTTTGGCCCAGGAGACTTGCTTTCTGTAGCTGGATTTTGGTTAAGTCACTAACCCAAAGTATTGAGGAATTATCTGCAAAGTAAGTTGTGTGTGAGAGATGCACTGTGTGTTCATGAAGGTGTCAGTACATCTGACTGAGAGACCCCTAAGTGTATCTTTCATTACTCAGGACAGTGAGTAATCATATAGTATACATATGATTATGTACTTTAAATCTACATCATGTAGTATAATACTGCAATGCTGAGGATACAGGTGTGTTGTTTTTCTTCCAGCAGATTTGGTTATTTACCCAGTGACTTCAGTAGCAATGTTTAGTTTATTCTTGTCTGGCTTTTTTGTTATTTGTAGTGGATCTTTCCATATTTTTAAGATTTATGGAGGAGAGTTTTCTGCTTCCTATATAGTCCAAATGCTACTTTTGGGGATAAATCAGATTATTTACAGTCTTCTCATGCAGTGTAACATCATGCTATCAATCCGATCCCACTAGTATCAAGTGTTAGAACACACTTCAAGAAAATTTGATAATTGACTGGCACTCCCAAGACTGAGTTTTACTTGGATAACAGAAATAAGAAGTCAATCCATGGTAAAGATTCCCGGAATGTTTCCTTGTCTCCTGAGATTACTGTATTTATTGGATTTAGGATAAACTATGGTGTTTAATTCGGAGGTTCCCTTATTTAATTAATATACCTTGCAAGTGGCAAACACTCCTTACTTCTCATCGGAAAATGTGATTTTAGAAATGTGGTGCTTTATGTGTATTTTCATTTTATCATCAAATTGGCAGTAACTTTAAAAGGGGCCTGCAGTTTATAACCACTTAGAGGATTCAGCTTGCATCTCAGTTTAATTTTTTCAAGACTTCCACCAATTTTTTCTATAGATATAAAAAAGGATTGAGGAAGAAGTTGGACTGGGAGAGAGCGCAAATGAGGCTGATATAAGGAAGAAATACAGAATGAATTTATAGAGAAAGGAATGCAATTGCTGAATTTGTGCATGTGAAAGTTCCATACTGTAAACGTGTCATTCAGAAAGTGAATTCACCACTTCTCTTAAATTGGCTATTTTGGCAATCATGTCAAAAAACCTGAAAAACAAATATTCTGTGCTTCTTCACATTCTCTGTTAATGATGTTTCCCCTTGACTTTGCTATGCAATTCAGAATTGTTTCATTATCCTTTTGATTTGAAACATCTTACTAGTGTTTAACCAGGATCTTTTTACTATAATTTAAGACAGACCATAATTATTAGGACATGAATAAACGTGCCTGATGGTTATCCAATGGGTTTTTCACCACTCTTACACTGCTTTCATATAGCCCATGTTTTTCCAGCTTGTGCAAGGCAACCTTGCTAGATAGTGTCAAGAGGTTTACTAAAGTCAAGATATGACATTTCCCACTTTTCTCTTGGCTACCAGGTTTGTGCTGAAGGAAGTTAGATTGATCTGTCAAACAATTGACTTGCTCTCGACAAACCCATGTTGGTGATTATTCATCTCATGGTTATTCTCCAAGTGCTTACAAATAGTCAGTTTAATGTATTTGTTCCAGAAGTTTGCCCAGGGCTGAAGTGAAACTGACTGTTCTGTAATTCGGACTCGTCTTTGCTTTCCCAGCCTTCTCGCACAAACCCTAATCTCTTTAAAGACAGGCAATATCTTTTTTTTAAAAAAAAAAGTTATTTGTGAATTTATTGTTTAATAAAAGGTGTGTTTTCCTCAAGATGATGTTAAAGACTGTAGAATGTTGAGGAAAAGTTCTAGAAGGTCAGTGAAGAAAGTCCAACCTGTGAGTTTCTGCAGCCACTGTGTAACTCCCTAAATGTTCTTATTAATGGGAGTATACCCATACTGAGAAGAATTACTATGTATAACTGTGATGTTCCAAGTAGAGAATTGACTTGTCAATAAAGGGCTGCAGGCTCTTACATTGGCTTGGCTCAAGCAAAGTAAATACCTCCTTGGCTTAGTATCAATGAAGTTACAGCAGATAAAAAGTAGAACTGCCCTAGAGTAGCCATGTGTTCATATACTTCCATATTTCAGAGGTTATTGCACACTGTGCAAGACTTACAATATAAGAGCAAGTACCATAAGAGACTTGAATGCAATAAATAATACTGTTCTATACAATTTCTTGTGTAGATCATGTTCAGCAGTATCATCCAGACGGAGAGAGGTATGTACGTGTTTTGTTTCTGATGATCAGCCTGTTCTTGAAAACTAATGTGTGTGTGAAAGAAGGGCCAACTAGCAGAAATTATTAGCGAGTAAGGGCAGATTCTGCCCTGTTCTGAGATTTCAAAGGGTGCTTCAGTTGAACAGGGATATAGTGAAAATCTAAAAGCTCAGCATCTCTCCATACATCTATACTACGCAGTCAAGAATATTTGCCATTTGTGTTATACTTCATTCATTTTCCACAAAATGAAAGATTCGGAGAATTAAAAGCAGTAGACTCTATTTTAATTATATGTTGAAATTCAGGAGAGCACTGATAATCCTCTGAATGGTTTTTGAGATGTCACAGGAGAATCAAGTCAACTTCAAGAATTCCAAAAGAAGTAAGGAGGCACAACAGTCTATACACCTCCTCTAATTTTTATTCCCTAAAATTAGATATATTCTTGTGACAGATTATTTTCTAGGTTCCATTGAGTCATTGAAGAGATGGAGGCATTTGTTCTGTCCCACTGTACTGCAAGCCACTTTTCAGCAGGAGAACTGACATGCTGCCTACAATATATGAAAATTAGTTTGTAGGATTATCTCCTGTTAAAGACATCTTTTGAAATTTGCATGCATAAAATTCTGTCCTTCTTTTGAGTCTATTGGACTTCTTCTATCACTTGTGTTGGGGCTAGAATTTCACATCCCAGGGTTAGAAACCTCACTTTCTTATTCCAGAGAGAAAAATATTATACCCTGTGACTATGTAATGCATAGTTTTAGGGAGGTCTTATTTTTTTTATAGTTGTGGAATGAAGGAAAACTCTTGCTCTGCTTATCTTGAAGATATCTTCTGTCTTAACTGATCATCTTCCATAATTATTTTAAGGAGTTTGGTATTGTGTAAGAGATTACGTGGTATGTTTCTCCACACGCTTCAAAAAAATACACAACTGGTCCTGTTGTTGCCATTGTGAAATATGGGTTTTTCTCTGCTGTAGGTGGTATTGTGTATTTGATTTCTTCCTGTGTATTAAACTTCTGTGATCTCTCCCATGTAGAGCAGATGACCTCAAGTTCCCTTGAGGGTGTTCTCTGATTCTTTTAAATTAAATCACTTATAATGCTGAAGTAAAATCTGCACCAGAGAGACTAAAATTGATAGGGGGAAGAAGACCATAAAGAGGGAAAATGTGGCAAAAACCTGAAAAATAAATATCTTAGTTCTTATTTGAAAAGTTGCAATTACCCAGTGAGATGAAAATTGCTGAATTTGTAGCAATAGAAATATTAAGAGAAATTAAACAAAGTTATCTTTGCACTGATATCCATATCTTATACTACATATTATTATTCTCTTCCATTTAATCTGAGAAACAATTTTGTGCTTTATCACAAAAGCACAGCTTTTCAAAGCAAATCAAGTTTAACAGTTTGCACCAGTTGAACACGACACACAGAATTACATGTATTGATTACCGAAAACCCTATATTTCCAAATTCCAAAAAATCTACAAAGCGTAAAATTTCCTTGCTACCAAACTCAGGTGTATTTAAAAGTAACTATATGTCTTAGAGAAAAGAAGAAAATTAGTTATGGGGAAGGTATGTTCAGGCTATGCTAGGAAAGAGGTAACTGCAGATACTTTCAGTTCTGCTGTCCTTAGGATATGTAAACTTTAGGACTCTTGCAGAAGCAGAACTGCTTTTTTATCTAATATGAAAAGATTCTTGTCTTTGGAAACTGATAAACGATACCTTTTATATCTAAATAAGGTTAATGGAAATGGTATATCAATAATGGCAATGAACATGTTACGGGGCGATTATTCCCAGTTTATTGCAAGGAATATAGTTGTGGTGTATCATTATGAGCAGATACGTTTTTTGAGAGAGAGAAATACTGCTGTCTTTTCTGAACAACACAAAAAGTTTAAAAGCAGTAAGAGAAATTTGAAATGGAAAGTATAAAGGAAACTGTCCTTTCCTGGGTCAGCAATATCTCCTAATGAGGGAATGGTTGAAGTGGGAGTACTTTTGTTCTATTGAGGTTATGCTTCTTGTCTAGAAGTCTCCTGAATAAATCAGGTGGCATTTCTGTAGGGTGATACCACAGACTAAGCTAGTAACACATGTATTTAATACCTGCAAGTCTTTTACAAATGCAAAAGTTGCATTCAGCTCACTGGACATTCTGGAGTACGAGTGGGAGCTCTTTAACTAACAGAAGGTAGTAAGGGTCATCACTTTGTTTTTATGCTATGTTTATTCCCAGGCAATTTAAAAGTATTGCAAAATATGTGAATTCTTCTTTGACATAAGAGAGGATAAATGAAACGTCCTCCACCACCATTGAAATAGAAAGTTTCAGTAACTTCCAGACAAAATTCTTTTTAGTTCATATAACGAACTGAAGCCAGTAATGCACAGAAGAAATTTTCTTGGTTATTGGCTTTTGTGTTAAGCTGGCTTTAGGTGGTTATTAAAGATACCACACCTATGTTATAACTGCACAAGAATTTTAATGGCGACTGTCTGCTGTATTACAGGAATTAGTGCTAAGACCCTATAAAATTTCAGGGTCTTGAAGCTCCCTAATGTATTCATAGCTGACTGTTGTTACTGTTGCCTATAAAATAGCTCACGTGATGGAGTATTTGAGACAGTCGTTTCCCCAAATCTTGGTTTTTTTCCAAGTGATGATGCTAAGAGCAAACATACTTGCCAGTGTTAGGTTATACTGTTGTTCTGTTGTTTTGTTTTCTGTGAAGCATGTTTATATGCTGAACCTACGAATAAGGGTCTCAAACTGTACCTGTTTCAACTTTAAGATGTTAAGAAACGTATTGTTTTGTTTATTATTACTGCCATTAGGAATACATTTTGAGCAGGAAAACAAAACCTGCTTTTGAAAACTATTTTCTAAAAGAAAATGAAAATAATTCGGCTGTCTACCTATTAGGATTGGTCTTCATCTTTTGGAGTGTTGAGCTACTTTGGTTATTTATTACAACATGTATGGCCATCCTACCACAGAAAGATAAAAGAAAAAGCTAAAAGCCTTTCTGGGTATCAGGTAAATTCAATGTAATGCCCTGTGAACTGTTTCAGAATGCTCCCTGCAAAATCTTAGTGTGACAAGGTGTCAATTTTGACAGATCAGTGGAGAAGATTGCACAGACTTGAATTAATAAAGGTCAGAATTGTCAACAGGAAGAGATGCCTGGTGGCATGTCAGCAAGCACTCAGATATAGTATCTGTAATGAAACTGCTGATACAGGCTAGAAAATGTAGAATTTGGGGAAGGTCTAGGTCTTCTGAAACGTTTAAATATATTTTGAAATTTTATAGATATTTCAAAAATGAGTGCGTTCTAATAGTTTAGGTAAAGTAAAAGCAAGGCAAATGCTTTTGACACTGGAAAAATCTGTTTTTTCTGAGTTAAAATGCACTTTTTTCTCCCTGTTTTGCCATGAAAAAAACCATGCTTGTCCAGTGGGTGAACATTGATGTGGAACTTCATTTTATACTTTGGAGGTAAACTGATGAACAACTGAGCTTGTAAGGTAAAACAGTGATTGTGAAGTAACTAATGAACTGAATATCCAGTGATCATTCAGAATATAACTTTCACAAACTGACGAGTTCAAAAGCGGTCATCATAAAAAGTTTTTATGAAGGTAACTTTGACAAAAGTATGAAGTAAGGAATCAGCTCTTGCTTTCAGCTATACAGGTGAAAGTTCCATCTTTGCAAGTTAAACTGAACTTGGTTTCATGTCTGTTTTCATGTTCTTCAGTAGTAAAAAGTAAGTTTAGAATGAAGATTTTCTTTTTTTAAGAAGTGATTCATACAGCCATCTCTCACCTGTGCTCCCTTTCTTCTCTATTAATGACCTTATTTTTCTGTTTCTATATCTTTTCTTTCTAGATGCCGATGCTTATTCATTCAGTTCAATCTATAGCTTTCTCACTATTTAAGACTCCCTTTCTACCTCACTTCCCAATCTTGCTATTTTGTGGTACTTAACTGACATTACCTATTCACTTTTGCATGAGTGGAAATGAGTTCTTCCTGTATTGCTTCTAAGCTTGTTGTCCTTGCCCCCTTGGAATGCTGTCTGGTGTTAATTGTTTTCTTGTACTTCCGTAGGAGCTTTTGGCTCGCTCTCTTCCTCTGCAGACTCCCCCTCTCCTCAATGTTTTCTCTTTGATTTTCCTTTCGCCCCCTTCCTTCCTGACCCATGCACTTCTACACAATACAACTACTTGACAAATCTTTTTATTGGGCTGATTGAGTACTGATGGCATCACTATTGTGAATTATGGTTGTAAGTTAAAATGACTGGATGTAGTAAAGAAATTTGTTCTTATTTTAAAGCCCATTTTCCCTCAGTCTGAAACAGGATGATGCAGACTATGAACTTCATTTTGCCACCATGAGTTTGAATCTGATGAATTTTGCAGTCTGCACCACTAAGAGATCATTTGAAATAACTGGCATATCAGATGCAGGCTTAACTTTATTTACTTATTTCTGTGCTTTGTACAAATATATGGCCATTCATCTGAGTTGTTGACTCAAGTACCTGTTTATCTGCCTAGCTGTCTGTCTGCCCATCTGTCATCTTGCTTAATATATAACCTTTCAGTGAGGACCAAACACTGTAAACTTTAAAACAAGGTTAAGGAAGAGGAAGGACCACTCTTAAGAAAATGTATGCAAATTTATTTCTTTGTTTCCCCAATATTTTTTTTTATAAAATAGATAATATGTAGCTGGCACTATATAAATGATATAGTAATATGTAATAGCCCTTTCTCAAAAGAATATATTTATTTATATTTAAATCCTGTGTGGTATGTAGGTATTGTTTTAATTGTATAAAAACTAGCTAGCTAATGTTACCCCAATTTGCAAAAAAGGTGCGAGGGAAGACCCAGGGAACTATAGACTGTTAATCTAACTTCGGTTCCTGGGAAAATTATGGAGAAGATTATACTGGGTACTGTTGAAAGGCATTTAAAGAATAATGCAATCATCAGGCACAGTCAACATGGGTTCACAAAGGGAAAGTCCTGTTTAACTAATTTGATATCGTTTTATGGTAAGGTCACCTGCCTAGTGGATGAAGGGAAGGCGGCGGATGTAGTTTTTCTGGATTTTAGTAAGGCTTTTGATACTGTCCCTCACAGCATCCTTCTGGACAAATTGCCCAGCTGTGGGATGAGTGGGTTTGCAGTGTGCCGTTTGAAGAACTGGCTGAAGGGCAGAGCTGAAAGGGTTGTAGTGAATGGGGCTACCGGTCACCAGCGGTGTTCCTCAAGGTTCAATTCTAGTGCCAGTTCTGTTCAATACATTTATCAACGATCTGGATGTAGGAGTTGAGTGCACCATTAGCAAGTTTGCTGATGATACTACACTGGGAGGTGCTGTTGACTCTCTTGAGGGACAAGAGGCCTTGTAGGGGGATCTAGATAGTTTGGATTGGGCAATGATTAATGGGATAAAATTTAACAAGTAGAAATGCCGGATTCTGCACCTAGGACGGAGTAATGCTGGGCACAAGTATAAATTCGGAGAGGAATGGCTGGAGAGTAGCCCTGCAGAAAGGGATCTGGGGTGCTGGCTGACAGCACGCTCAATAGGAGTCAGCAGGGTGCCCTGGCAGCCAAGAGGGCAAACCGCATCCTGGGTGCATCAAACACAGCATAACCAGCCGGTCAAAAGAGGTGATTATCCCGCTGTATTCAGTGTTGGCGCTGCCTCACCTTGAATACTGTGTGCAGTTCTGGGCCCCACAATTTAAGAAGGATGTGAAGGTCCTTGAATGCGTCCAGAGGGCAACGAAGCTGGTGAAAGGGCTGGAAGGAATGTCCTGTGAGGAGCAGCTAAGGACTTTGGGCTTGTCTAGTTTGGGGAAAAGGAGGCTGAGGGGCGACCTCATTGCTCTCTACAGCTTCCTGAGGAGGGGACATGGAGAGGGAGGTGCTGAGCTCTTCTCCCTGGTGTCCAGTGATAGGACGCGTGGGAATGGTTCAGAGCTGTGCTGGGGAGGTTTAGACTGGACATGAGGAAGCATTTCTTTACCGAGAGGGTGGTCAAGCACTGGAACAGGCTTCCTCGAGGGGTGGTCGGTGCCCCAAGCCTGTCAGCGTTTAAGAGGCATTTGGACAACGCCCTTAATAACACGCTTTAACTTGGTCAGCCCTGAATTGGTCAGGCAGTTGGACTAGATGATCGTTGTAGGTCCCTTCCAACTGAAATAGTCTGTTCTATTCTAAAACAAATGTATTGTCACCTAGAGTTGGGTTAAATAAGATATTGAAAGCAAGTAAGTCAGTGCACTGTCACACACTGGAAAAACGCTAGCAGTTTTCTAAGTTGGAAATTAACTGGAGGATGATGAACATTAAGTTCCGTTAAAACCAACTCACTTGATTCATGGTAAAGGCAACAGGTGCTTGGGTGATGTGATTGAGGGAACAAGATCAGAGAGAAAGAAACTAAAGTCACTGTTCATAAGTCTTCCTTCTTTCTGATATCTTTCATAGACTAAAATACGTTATTATTACTGTCTTGTGTGGTTTTTTGCACGTGGTAGAACTGAACTCCTTTTGTTAAACACCATGAACAGGTGACTTTTGACAGTTTAGTCCCTGACATACTATCAGTCTTATCTGTAAAGTATAAAAATTGCTTTGGACCATTATTATTTCACTCTTTACTGTTACCCATTGCATAAAGCTAATTGAGATTTAGTAGCACAAATAATAGATATCATTTTATATTCCTTAATTTCCTTTTTCTTTCTCCCTAGTTTTCCCTCTCCTGTTTTTCCTCAGGCTTATATTTTAATAAACATTTTTATATGTTTGTCTTGTGAATACACGATACTGAGATATATATTTCAGTTCAGAAAAAACATGTAAATGTGCTATATGCTATCTTGAGGAATTTTTCTTCAATGCATATGTGCACATGTGTGTTAGTAGAGATTTAATTATGGGTTGATACAGTGAAAGCATTTTCCATTACTGAATTTTCAGTATCTTACATCAATATGAAAGCATAGATGCTGTTATAAGAGAACAGGACATATACTAGAGACTATCATATTGTGGACCATCATTCTTCCCAAAGAAACAGGATAACTGGCAGATGAATTTTGTGCCTGTGGAAATTAATAGACTACTTTTGTTCATTTCAGGGGTGCTGATCCAGAATGTGAGTGCTTAAATTTGTCATTAGGAATTAGTATGATAAACTAATTCCAGTAGGAAAATCGATCACTGATCTTTCAGTTGCAAGCTAGTATTTCAGACAGTAAATTGCAGTGGTAGATATTCATTCATTTCATAAATGAATGATTCGTAGAATTTCATTCACTAAATCTTAGTTCAACAGTGGCATAAGTCAAGAGTTTTGGTTGCAAAATTTTTATTCGCAAAAGTAGGTATAGGTTTCTCAATCATGCAGTAGCAAGATGAACAATGATGTCAGTGAGTTTTGTGTGGTGCCAGAAGGTAAAGTTCAGTGTAACACCTAATTGCAACTGTAGTGACCAGTATCAGAATGAAATAATAACAAAGGGGGAAAAACCTCAAAACCCTGTCAGACCTTTAATGCAATCTCTGCCTCTGTATATATACAGGACACATTGTTTAAAGTGAAGTATCTGAAAATAAAGAGTTTTTAATATGTCCATAGAAACGTTAACTCCTGTAAAACTGCATGTTAGCTGAACCAGATGTTTTTCAGTAGAAACCTATTATCGTGATAACTTTCAAGCAGATTCTACAACATTTGAAATGTAAAACTTAGCCACTGGATATGTCATTGTTTGAACTAATTTATACACAGTTTCTTGTAAGGAGGTTTGTTTATCAAAGGGGACTTGGTATGACATGGTGCCTGCTGCTGGTTAAATGTGTTGTGCATGGTACGCATTTTGTGCGGATTTCATTCTTTTCATGCTGTTCAGTGGAAATAAAAGTATATCTTGTAGTAGCTGGGAAGGAAGCATGCTTTTCATGTCCAGCTGCTCTCCACACTGATGTGACTTGCCAGAACCCGGGTGTGTTCAGTACTTTACTACTTGACTCATTTCAGAAATGAGTAAGATGATGCACGCCAAAATTGTCACTAACATTTCGGTACATATTAAACCATAAGGATTTTAAAGTGTTCGCCTTCTTTATCTAGTAGGTAAAAATGGTAGATTAAGGGCTTTAATTTCTGCTATTTGAATTTAGAATGAGAACATAGCAGATTTTCCTGAAGCTTTCTGGTTACATAGAGAAATTTCACCATAGAGGCAATGTTCTTGAAATGAATAAAGGAAAATTTGTTTAGAATGGAGGATTATCTCCACTCTACGTTTAACACGGAGTTGTTAGCTACTTAAGAAGTTGAAGAGTGGGAGTGAGTATACATAGCAGCTACTGTGTCATATGATTGGAAATGTTGATGGAACTGGTTTGTCCTACTGTGAAGGAACTACCTCCTTGCCATTTTGAAGATGCGTGCAAACCCTATGAATCATGTTGTTTTATTAATGTAGGAATATAGCACTAAGGGACATTGATCACATGTTGGTTTGTTTCCAGTTATACAGAAAACCCATAAATACTTACTATGACTTGTAACTGTATTCAGTATGATCACAGGCATTACAGCTTCCAAATTGTCTTTAAGATACAGTTTAGATAGAAAACTGAATTTGAGAATTCAGAGAGCCTAAACTTACTTAGCAAGTGGGGGATTGTGTGTGTGTGTTTGTGTGTGTGTGGTGTTTGTTGGCTTTGTTTTGTAAATTAAACCTTAACACAATTCTGACTGGTTTTGCTCTACTTGGCTATTCAAGGCTTCTGTGTGCTGGGCACTAGAACTAATGAAAAAATGTCTCCTTCAGCTCCTATTTTATCCACCTGCCATTTCAGCAGAATAGAAAACTAGTGGAACAGTTTACTTCAAATGCAGGCAAGGATGGTAGCTGAGGGGAGCAGGAGACTGAATAGGGTGTGCGTTGAGGGAATAGGGACAAAGAGTTCAGAGAAGAGCAATGAGGGGAAATCAGAAAGGAGAATATATGTAGAAAAGCACAGGCTGACATGCTTTTCTGGCTTTTACAAAACCAGCTCATTTATTAGGAATGTTTTTGTGTTTCCAAAACCATTGGTTTCAGTTGAGCAGTGCATTTTGTATTGCATTTTCACCCTTATTTCAGACCAAGAGGAAAGCAAGCAGATGGTTGAAATTTTGTTTCTCAGGCTGGTTTCTCAGTCTCTGCTGATGAACCAAGTAATTATCAATATCGTTCTGCAGAGAATTATTTTTATTTGGAGATGTGCTTGTATTAAATCCCAGGGGGAAGAAAATTTAAAAAGACTTGTTTAAAAGAACATACAGATCATTAAGATTCTAGTGTCAGATATCCCGAGGATTCCTCCTTATAGCTATGCATTACAAAGAGTTTTTATTTAACATTTTTTTTGCCCTTATCCTCTTTCACTGGACGAAGTGGATAGACTGTATTTCTACTTTATTTTTCCAATATTACCAGATTAAGATTGCAGAGACACCTTTAAACTCCTTTTGATGCTTGATTTTAGATTTTGCTTCTTTAAACTGTCTCCTTTGTTTTCCTAGTCCTCGTGATCTGTGAGAGTGTCAGAACCACAGATTGTGGATGACTGTGCCTTTACCTGGTGGTGTTTAGATTGTCCTTCTGGTCATTACAAGGAGTCTATTCGTGAAGTGCTTCTCAATGTGGGAAAGATGAAAGATATTAAAGGATGAGCAGAACATTAGGCTTGTTTTACAGAACAGTTATGTGGGTGAACAGTATGGAACTTGAGTTTTGCCCAAAAAGGTGGCAGAAAATTTTGCCTTTTTATAAAAGTTAGGTCATTTCCTGGGGAAAATGGAGATTTCTGTTTCTATAATCATACTGTTACGCACTGTTAAAGATGCATTATAAATATAAGCCTGGCTTTCAGTCTCCATTCATCAATGTATATTACCACTGACTAGTGTAATGTATTCTTCCTTACTGACTTTGTCTTTGGATTCCAAACACAGTTTCTTGCCAGGTGAAGTGCTGAGGAACACTAGCCTTTCCCTATAGAAACTCTCCTTTCTTTGTTTCGTATATTCTCCTGTTCTTCCTTTAAACAGAGCAAAAGACTACTTCTAATCCAGTAAGAAAAGTTGATCAATTCATTTCTGCACCTGTGAACATATAGTTTAAGCTCTCATCCTGACATTGGAATGATTCCAGTAATTTTACAGTATATTTAAAAAGCATATAGTAACACTTTCTTTTTTTTAATTGATGATAGCTGTTTGAAGTAGATGCAAACTATCCTAGGTGTTCTGTTTAATTCTTTCCCTACCAACCTGAATATAGCCTTTTTAAAGAGATAAAGTTATACTAAAAGTAAAAAGAAGTTTTATTTAGATTAAGGTCCATTTTATTTCGTATTTAATTTGTCTTACAACTCACAATAAATAATAATTTTATGCTTTAACACTTCTGAAGAATAACACTAGATTATATAGTTTTACTCTCAACCCTCTGTAGAATTTGGAAGCCAAGCATGCTACAGGGTGGAAAAAAAGCAAAATAGTTTCTAAAGATTTCCTTTTTTAGTTAAACATTGCTCAGTGGACAGTACTCTGCACATACTAGTCACAAAAGCAGTAGCTATTTTCCAGAATATATATTAAGCCAGTTCTCAAGAACAAGGTTTTAAAATATTCAAGTTTACTCTATAGTTATGCTGCTAAATGAGCAATCCATTCAAGTATGAGCTGCAGGGAAGGAAAACGGGAGAAGACAATTTCCGAAAGGTTTCTACTTCATAGGTCACCGTCTCTTCTTACTTTAAGATCACTCATAGCACTGTGCAGGAATTGAAAATTCTCCCACAGTTTGTGGATGCTGTTTGGTAAGCTGCTTTGTTAAAGATTACTGATGCAGTATTGGACAATAAAGAAAACAGAGGATTTATGAGAAGCTGGTTTTCTACAACTGTTTGGAGTTTGAGAGACAGAATCAAGATGAGAGAGAGCCCACAGATTTTAAAAGATAAGTTCAGTCTTGGAGAGATGTTTTTAAAGAGGTATGGAGGTCAGATCCAGTGGATCCAGTAGGAAGTTTAAATCCAAGAAGCTTATTATTAGGTAATGAAGCCTTTCAGGTGAGACAGGTTCATGCAGACTGGAAAGTATGGTTTTTAGTCTCATTTCTTTTCTCCATGTTCTGTTTCTAATGGGGAAGATGATGGAATGGGCTTGAAAGAGGTAATGCTCTGAATCTATGGTGCTTTGTCACAGTTTACCATCCACCATGGTCTCTTAAGAGTGCAAGGCTTCATTCATCTAGACCTGAGGAAGCCTTGTTGATACATAGTGTTTGCGGTACCAGTTTCAGATAAAGTAGGAGAATTGCAGAGTACTGTTCTCTGGTAGACACATGGAATGCACTGAAAAAGCACAGAGTGCAGAGAAGGGGCAGCTTTTATCCTTGACAAGCATAAGTAAGGTGATCATTGTTGTTCGTCAAAATATTTGCAAACGAAAAAGGCGCTTTGGAGGATAGGATCTTTCCAGTCAGCTTTGCCAAGGCTTGTAACTATCCACATTGGAGAAATGGGGCAGGAAGTGTGTATATCTTTTTCATTCTAAAAAATCCATAGGGTACATTAAAAAAAAAAAAAAGGTACTTATCGGTTGGTTTTGGTCTCTCCTTTCCTATCGAGGGCAAAACTTGTAAGTGGTGTAGATGAATCCCTTATATCACATTGGTTTGTTTTCCAATATAGGGTGACACCATACTCTTACAATGAAGAGACTATTCACTGTGAAAATGAAAAGATGGATTGTGTCCATAATACTAAAATCTGAATACTGCATGATGAAAGGACTGTGTATATAATACATTGTACTGGTAATCAGCAGTTCATCAGGATGCCTTTTTTTGTTTGTTTGTTTTTTTAGACTTTCCTTTGAAATCCCTCTCTCTCCCCAGTCTTTGTTTACGTTCTCAGACTCCTCAATTGCATCTATGTTTGTTTTGTCTAAATCAGTTGTAAAGAATGGGTTGATTCGTAATTGAGGATAGAAATGTGTATGTGTCCTTCCAGATCTGAAGAATTATTATCCTTAATGTTAAAAGGTTGGTGTAATCTGGCATTATTTAGCTATTAAATAATAACAAAAGCTGGCGGCTCACGGCTTAGACAGGTACACTCTTTGCTGGGTAAAAAACTGGCTGGACGGCCGAGCCCAGAGAGTTGTGGTGAACGGAGTTAAATCCAGTTGGCGGCCGGTCACGAGCGGTGTTCCCCAGGACTCAGTATTGGGGCCAGCTCTGTTCAATATCTTTATCAAGGATCTGGATGAGGGGATCGAGTGCTCCCTCAGTAAGTTTGCAGACGAGACCAAGTTGGGCGGGAGTGTTGATCTGCTGGAGGGTAGGAAGGCTCTGCAGAGGGACCTGGACAGGCTGGATCGATGGGCCGAGGCCAACTGTATGAGGTTCAACAAAGCCAAGTGCCGGGTCCTGCACTTCGGCCACAACAACCCCAGGCAACGCTACAGGCTTGGGGAAGAGTGGCTGGAAAGCTGCCCAGAGGAAAAGGACCTGGGGGTGCTGGTTGACAGCCGGCTGAACATGAGCCGGCAGTGTGCCCAGGTGGCCAAGAAGGCCAATGGCATCCTGGCCTGTATCAGAACTAGTGTGGCCAGCAGGAGCAGGGAGGTGATCGTGCCCCTGTACTCGGCACTGGTGAGGCCGCACCTCGAATCCTGTGTTCAGTTTTGGGCCCCTCACCACAAGAAGGACATGGAGGTGCTGGAGCGTGTCCAGAGGACAGCAACGAAGCTGGTGAAGGGCCTGGAGCACAAGTCTGATGGGGAGCGGCTGAGGGAACTGGGGTTGTTTAGCCTGGAGAAGAGGAGGCTGAGGGGGGACCTCATCGCACTCTACAACTACCTGAAAGGAGGTTGTAGCGAGGTGGGGGTTGGTCTCTTCTCCCAAGTAACAAGCGATAGGACGAGAGGAAATGGCCTCAAGTTGCACCAGGGGAGGTTTAGACTGGACATTAGGAGAAATTTCTTTACTGAGAGAGTGGTCAGGCCTTGGAACAGGCTGCCCAGGGAAGTGGTTGAGTCACCATCCTTGGAAGCATTTAAAAGACTTGTGGATGAGGCCCTTAGGGACATGGTGTACTGGGCATGGTGGTGTTGGGTTGACGGTTGGACTCGATGATCTTAGAGGTCTTTTCCAACCTTAATGGTTCTATTATTCTATGATTGTAGCTGAAGTAACAAATGTAATGATCTATCTATTCTTATTTTTTTTAATCTTGGTCATTAAGATTGTTATTTTTTCTTGCAGTGTTTTATTTATTTGTGAAAATATACAAATAATTTACAAGAAATCAGCTTATTCCACATTCAGGTTTTTTTACTAATTGATATCATGTGTGCTGGATTTGTAATTTTTACCCTTCTTATGAAGAAGTAGAGTGAATCTGAGGCATTTATCTGAGGAAATTATGCCTTTAACTATATACAGTTCATTGGAACATAGTAAGTCAATGAAGTTTTCAGCCATTAGTTTTCATGAACTTTCCTCATCATAGTTAATCATTTGTATTAACGTGAAACTTCATGTTAAAACCTGATCATAATATAACAGTCAGAATCCTTTGGTGTGTTTTTTCTTGCAGCTGGTAAATACAAACAAACCTGGTTCTGGATATTAATAGATAAATGTGCAGTAGTAGTAGCCAATTTAATGTGTATCTATTAAAATTGTCTTTAAACATTACTTCTGCTGTCAGTCTTATACACGAGAAATATATTATGTAAAAGCAAAATTTAAAGAATATTTAAATGTAGACTCTTAAATGATCTCATCTTTCAAATGCCTGTCAATTACATAGCCCTTAATTAGTTCATAACTCTGCCTATGTAATATGATATCGGAACATCCTGTGACACAAGTCAGTGTTTAAGGTGGCAGTAAATCTTTCTCACCTCTCCTATTAAATCTGTGTGTTACTTAAAATATTTGTATCCACTGTGCAGGCATGTTGGTGTAGCCATCATAAGGCAAAAACACGAAAAAGTTTGTATCTGGAAATATGTTATTAGGACAGTCTTCCTGGTCTAATAAAACTACATTCTCAGAAGAATTTGTGATTCAGCTATGCAGTTAAAGTTAACAAAGATGATTGCTATGTACAATACTAGCTCTGTACAAACACAAACAGAAATAAGTCAAGATCACTGTGTAAACTGGTAGCAGAAAGACTGCAATTCATTTGCTGTGCACTAATATGTTTATATCACCCTTAAAATGTATTTTTTCCAGACATGGTTGCATACTGCAGTTATAAGTGCTATTGACAATCTACTAGTGATTGCTAGAATTCACAACAAGACAATCACCATCAGTTGGTGAATGGCAGATGTTGACTTATTGAGGGACTTCATGAACCTAACAGTAATGTGAATTTTCCCATACTCCATATTTTCTATAATAATTTTAGTAATGTGTCATGCAACTAAGGACAACTAGCACTCTTGTTCGATAGTTTTAAAATGAGATAAAATACAGTCAATATCATTTTAAGTTTAACCATCCTCACTATATCAGTTCCTAAACAGTTTGTTCCATTTCTTAATTCTGTCCTACATTCAGATTCAATGTAATCAGACCTTCATTATCTGGAGGCAAATTTAAAACCTTTCTGCCAAAATTTGTTGTAAGGCACAGGCAAGCACTGTGATGATATAAAAACTTAAGACTTTAAGTCAAGTATTTAAAAAAACAACGCTGTATTTGCTGTTATATCAGCTAGTGGTAATGGGTAATCCTTACGGTAGTTCATGTGAGATGATTTCCATGACATTAAGCTCTTGTTTAAACACTTTTTAGTTCATAGAAAAATGAAGACCTGAAAAAAATTACTAAAAATTGTAAAAAATACATTAGTACCATACTTTTCTTTTTCTCTGCCCCCCCGCCCTTGGTCAGTTAGAAGGCTATCTCAACACAAGCTTTTTAGCCTCCGCTGATCATCTTAAGCTACTGCCTCAGTTAACTGATAGCAGCTCATCACCTAAGCTAACCCTGTGTCCTAATGTCATAAGGCTTCAGCATGTTGTTGTGGTTTAACCCCAGCCAGCAACTAAGCTCACTCACTCCTACCCAATGGGATAGAGGAGAGAATTGGAAGGGTTAAAATGAGAAAACTCGAGGGTTGAGATAAAGACAGTTCAATAGGTAAAGCAGAAGCCACGCACGCAAGCAAAGCAAAACAAGGAATTAATTCACTCCTTCCTATGGGCAGGCAGGTGTTCAGCCATCTCCAGGACAGCAGGGCTCTATCACACGTAACGGTGACTTGGGAAGACAAACGCAGTCACTCCGAACGTCCCCCCTTCCTCCTTTTTCCGCCAGCTTTATGTGCTGAGCATGATGTCATATGGGATGGGATATCCCTTTGGTCAGTTGGGATCAGGTGTCCCGGCCGTGTCCCCTCCCAGCTTCTTGTGCACCCCCAGCCTCCTCGCTGGTGGGGTGGGGTGAGGAGCAGGAAAGGCCTTGACTCTGTGTAAGCACTGCTCAGCAGTAACAAAAACATCCCTGTGTTATCAACCCTGTTTCCAGCACAAATCCCAAACACAGCCCCATGTGAAGAAATTTAACTCTATGCCAGTCAAAACCAGTATACATGTGTATTTGCAGTGTTGTCTTAAAATTCAGAGTTGGTTTGAGACTGGAATTTCCTGCAGCCATTATGCCCTATAAGTTGACAGATTTTTCCTTTTTCTCTTCCTGCATTATGGATTTTAAGACTGGCTTAAGACTGAAGATTGTGAGGAGCTCTTCCTCATAATGAAAGAGAGGGTCAGCAACGTGGACTATATTTTTTTTAGTCATCTGCTTTAAGAAAGCATTTCTCTGCTTTTCCTAATATTCACATTAGTGAAATAGTCTAGCTACATGATTTTTTTTTTGACAACTGTAATATTAAAAAAAAAAAAATTAAAGATAAGTAACATTTCCATTAGATCCCAGGCTGTAGGAATAGATTCTGTTGAGGAACCTTTAAACCACTTTCATACAGACTTTGTTTTTCATTCAAATAAGATGTTATTGTAAGAAAATATGCTAACTTAATGTAGCTGAAACTACATTGCTGGGTGTTAGTAATTATGTATACATATTTAGTATCAGGGTATTATTCCATTGTTCAGTTGCACCCAGATATGTGAGAGCTGATTGAGCTTCTGTAGCTGGGACTTATGCAAATATTCAGGTAAATAAAAGGACGCAAAACTTATGTAAAATAACTTCGATTTTTTTTTTTTCCCCTTTAACACTAACCATCAGTCACATATCTCAATATATTTTTCTGGTTTTTAACAAAAGGATAGTTGAAATAACTTTCTGATTATTTTAACTCCTACTGTCAGCTTTTCTTTCGCCGATAGCCGTGGTTCTAGGTAAAGCTGCATTAGATCAATCTCCATTTTGGGAGAGATGGATTGGGACAGAGCAGGGAAAAGGCAAAGAATTTGAATGCCAGGAGGTTAATGGTAAGAGTGGAAAAGACTTGAGCTAAATGAACTTGAGAGTTGTACAACTAAGGCTAAAGAAGACACCCCTTGTCAGACTAGGAATGAAGTGATATTTGTGTGATACAGTTATACTATTTGAAAAATTATTTTCATATAATTTCAGCTGTGGGATTGAGGATCTTAAATTGTTATTCACTGCCAATTGATCTGCTGTCTTGTAACTTTTTCAAGCACTTGAATTCCTTTTCTTGTTTAAATGATAAAAGGAGTTGTACAGTAATTGAGTTTAGAGAAAGGGAATTAAAATCAAATGTAGGATACCTGCCCAAAGTACAACTATATTTTGGAGGATGGAGGAAAAATAGCCTGAAAACTAGGAGAAGATAGGGACCAAAACTACTGTGAATACAACAGTATTGCGTTTTTAATTCTTTGTAATTTTGTCTGGATCCACTTCTGAGTGAGGGGTGATAGAATATAAAATATAAAACTTAAAATATGCATGGATATGGATATGATGATTGAAAGTCGTCCTCAGCATTCAGAAACCTTTTATGTTTTACTGTAGCTTCTTGATTTAGTGCTCTAGCAACTTCTAAATGATTACGATATTTAATTCAGTTGTTATAAATAATTAGACAAAAAGTTTCCATAACATGTCTCTCTGAGATGATGTTACCTGTGGTAAATAAATAATTTGAAGTCACACAAGTAGCAGGCTGACATAGGTAACCCAAAAGTTAAGTAGAATAGGTTTTATAAAAATATTCAGTAAATTCATAATGAATACTGATAATTGTTACTAATGGGACCAATTCATAGATCAGATTTACAACCTAAGAATGAAAAAATTAAAGAGCTTAGAATGTCAAGGACACTTTCACAGCAGGACTAAATAGAGCACTAGTTAGGAAGGAGCAGCACTGGAGCAAATAGGGTAAATTAGGCCAATGTAGGGACAGAAAAATTGTTAGTGACACAATAATTAAAAAATAATAATAATAAAAATTCTTTATATGTAAATGCATAGATTAAAAGACCAGTTACTTTCAGTAATCGCAAACATTCATCTAATACTGTATTCTCTTTTCAACGCTTACATAGCTTAAGGAGAGAGTATTAAAAATGCATACAGAGGTAATTTTCCAGGTAACTGTACCAGCCTCCACCAATCTGTGGCCTAAGGGATTCCTGAACAAGAGGTTGTAGGTCTGCCATATGCTTAATACTGCTGGTAGATACACTGTGCTTATGTTTTCTGTATCTCTAGTTAGCCAGTTACTACAGAGTATTTGTTAAATACTATGATTTCTCCTTAATGACAGATTTGTCCCATATTCTTCCAAAAGTGGAAAAAGGATTTGACTGGTCATTCTAGTGCCCTTCATCTTTCTCCCCTTAGATAAACACAAAAATTTCAGTAATTTCATTTTTATTTGGTAATCTAAATATCACTGGGAAATTATTGGACTGTAATTATTGTTTCTAACTTCCTCAAAGGTTCCTTTTTTTTTCCTTTAGTTGCAGTTGTAAATGGTACTCAGCTGGCAAGCCTTTTGTACTTCAATTTTATCAGAACATTTTAATGGTTTAAAAGGTCGTCAAGGGTTAATTCCCAATTAGGTATTCTGATAGTCAAAAAAAAAAAAGAGAAAGAGAGCGAATCAGACAACCCTGTGGCCATACTTTTTTACATTTAAAGAGATACTGAGTTAATAACGTTTGCCATCTCATCAGACCTTTGAACTCCTGTGTCTGATATTACATCATTTAGCCAACTTGCACAGAATGCCTTACCGCAAAACTTCCATTTTGAATAGATCATCCTCATTACTCTTTGCTGTCCAGTTGCAGTAGCTAATGCAGCTATTGTGTTAATTAAAAAATTTTAATTAATTAAAAAAAAAAATCTTTGCACTGCACCCAAAATAGCAGTGCTATGAAAGCAGTGCCATATGCCATTATTATTTTGAATCAGAAATCATATTCACTGCATAATGTTTAAACAGAAGACTGTAAAATTATCTTGAGGTATTGAGCAAGGCTGCTGGCCAGGCTGTCTGACCCATCTGGAGTGCTGCAGGCTCATACAAGGCTGGATTCCAAGCTTTCAATGAAAAATAGGAGAAGGAGGGGTCTGGGAGTGATTTGTGTGCAACAATGCATCACTGTAAATACAGATGCAGTATATATGAAGTATAGTAGAGATACATTACACAAGTAAGAAAGCATTCTGAGAGCAAAGGTCTGTAGGTTTAGAAACATCTTTGGACTTTTAAAAGGTTCTTTAGTTCGTTTTCCCTTTTTGGGATAGGGGCAGGATGGTAATATTTTTTGCTTTTCTAAACAAATTCTCCTTTATAAGCATATGGGGGTTTTGCTTTTGTTTTTTAAACAGCTGTTATCTTTAGGCCTGCCGTGCTTTAGAGTATTGATTGGTTTTTTTGGGTTTTTTTGTTGGTTTTTGTTTTTTTTTTTTTTTTCTTCCCTGCCCCTAGGCTTTGGCTCCAAGTTGGTAAATTGGAAGTATGAGGTATTTTATCCTAATAAGGAAGAAGTTAAAGCATCTCTTCAATTCATGTTGCTATGGGTTAGAAGTGGGCAACATCCAGTCTACGTGGGTTTGGTGTGTTTTTTTTTGTTTCCAGCAAAGTCACTGCAATATCTTTAAACTAGGTCTTGTTTCTCTTGCAACAATCCAGGATGCACTGTTTAGGCCCCACTGCTTCCTATCCCTCAGACAGGTAATCCAAAAACCTCGCTCTTGTGAGAAACATCTTAATCTACCATACATATAGCAGTGCTAGGGGAACGCCCCCTTGTCTGGCGCTATCCTTCGTGGGTTAGAGCACCCCATTTCCTTCCTCTGTTGAGATTCCGGACAGTGGGATCCCCTTCTCAGAGTAGGCACCTAACAGTCTCATCACACCAGCTGGTCTCTCCTGCATTTTGGATTTCTGCATTTTGTCTTCTGGTTTTGTTCTAAAATGTAAGAGATCATTCAGTCTTTGAAAAGGTAGATCTTGCCTCAAGGATGTCTTTATTGTGGTCGGGGGCACAGAGTGTGTAACCTCAGAGAAGTTTCACTGGCATCTCAGGGGTCCTGTTACCCACCCTCTTGAAACTCTGAACACTTTGCAACCAAACTTCTAGCAAAAGCTAATAAGGGTTGAAAGGTAAGCAGGTAGCTTATTCAAGAAGAGATTTGAGACGGGAAAGATAGAAGGTTCTGCTCTCAAATGTTGCTAAGTAAAGCAACTGGTAAGCTTTGCTCCTTGTATTGCTCTCTTTCACAAGAGGAAGGAGTTGATGATCAATAGTAGGACTGGAGCTGCTAAAGAAAAGGACCTGTGGGGAGAATATACCTATGTATATATATTCTGGTATATATATCCTGGTTTTGTTGGGATGCGTGGAGTTGGACACTGATGCACAGCTTTAGTCCTTCAGTGTTGTAAACTGGGTTTACACATGCATTCTGTGTTGGATCTGAGCATTCTGACTGACTCAAAGTGCTTTGATATGTAAACACAACTTTTTTTGTAATTGGGAAAACATTCTTCAGACTGTTGTAACTGTTTTTCATAAGTTGTAGCATCAGTAAACTGTGAATCTAAACTCTTCCTTGATTTTTATAGGTTTTGCACTTGACATTAACTATATAGTAGTTAAAAAATCAGTATAATGGTACTTTGTCTACACTTCATTCCACTTCCCATGTGTTTCATTAAGGCTAAAAAACCTTCCCATTTAGGCTGCTTGTCACACACTTGCTGGCAATGTTTGTGTGAGCTTGTATATTAATTAGTACTGGCAGGAATAAGGAGGATAGAGGACAGGAGACATGACCCAAAGATGTGTTTAAGTCATGTTCTCTTCTGAGATGCCTGTTCTTGCAAAGTATATCTTAATAACATCTGTGTCTAATGCCATGGCTTATCCCCAAATTCAGTGGGTTCAAGCAGGCGGATTAATAATGATTATTTCACCACTACAGTAGGAATTTCTCGTTACCTAACAGCTTTTACTTTACCTTCTTGTATTCATTCCTTTAAACTTTTTGTTTTAGTACCTTTTTGGTTCATTAGAATTCTCCCTTACTATGATGAATGCTGTAGCAATAGCCATCATTTCCTTTCCCTCAGTGCTTTTGGAAAAGCAGGTTTACTCTGTGCTTAAGCTGTGAGTAGCTGATGGCCTGAAAACGTGAGCATCGCTGATGCTGCACCTAAAAGAAACAAAAGTTTAAAAAAAAAAAAAAGTATGATTCTCTGTGCTTATGATTGCTTCTATTCCTAGCCATGGACATAGTGGTCACATATAGATAGGCAGTTCAAATAAAAAAAACCCTTGAAACTTAATCACAAGCCTTAACTTTTTTTAAAAGGTAGTTTCTTTTCTTGCAATGTGTTTGTATTTCCTGGATCTGAAGATTAGCAGAAAGCTGAAATAACAAAACACCGCAATAAAGGGATCATACTGAACCGACATTAGTTGTAGAAAGGCATCAAGGATTCTATACAGTGATGTATTACCATGAGATGTCAAAAAATATTGTGACTAAATATGATACAAAACAACTTTATAAAGCTTTTACTGTTGTTTCTATTGTAGTGTAGCTCCTCCAAAACTACCCAGAATAATCCCAACATTTGGAGATCAATATTGTGCAGAAGCTATTTCTGTCCTCATCAGAACACAAATCATTTCCACAGTCTTTGCTGAATGAATATCTAAGGGATTCCATATAACAAATGACTCTGCTCATATGCTCTCTCTGTAACAAAAACCTGCTGTAATATTGTAAGGTCTCTTAGACAAAGCTGGAGACTATATGGCTTCAGCCTTGGGGGTTTGATAATTTAAAAATCACTTGTGGCATGTCACTTTTGAGATGAGAAGCATTTTTAGAACTGTTAGTTAGACTTTCAATCCTGTTTTCCTTTTTTTTTTAAATCCTTTTTTTTTATCTTTGCTTTGCTACATGAAAGGATTGATGTAGGTAATAAACCTGACCTAGTTCTAGTCTTAAAACTGCAACTGACAGTAACTTGTTAGGGAGTTTGATCTCCTGTGAACTAATCAAGGCTTAGGTGGTAGCCTCTATAGGAAGTAGATGGTATCATAAAAATTCCTCAACAGGTAACTTTATAAATTGGAATGAAAAGTCATAAGAAGAATGTCAGCAGAAATTCTTTCTTAGATCGCAGGAAACTGATATCTATCTGACATACACAATGACACACAGTGGAAATACATCAGAGGCACAGGTATCTTTCTGGTTTTTAGCAAAAAACAGAAATAATTATCAGCTTCAAATTATCAGTGATCCAGAAGAGACTGTATTAGAGTCAGTCTTGCAGTTCTTACGGGGTGGGGAGGGGGGAGAATACAGCTTGCAACATAATGACTAAAGCTCACATCAAGAATGAAGATGATCTAATTGGCAAGTTTCAACACCTGACACACATCTATTCTAAAACAGGAAGAACTGCTGCAATGAAAGTGCTTCTGTCATTTATAAGGAGTTCACCTGCTAACTATATTGACCAGTGAACTAAGAAGCTTGCTGGGGTGTTTGTTGAATTATGATTAAAAGTGAAACATAAAACTCTAGAGGTAAAAAGCAACATATAATATTGGCATTGGAGATGAATGTCAGTTACCTAGTGCTGTATATAGCAACCATGACACTGGAACAGTGCAGCCTGAAGCAGTTATTAAAGGAGTACATAAAATATTTGCATGTCTGGGGACTAAAATAGTTGTTAAGTGGAAGTCATTAAATATGTTATGTGATGCACTGTACCATGATCCTGATCCTGCTAATGCTTATATACACAGATGACTTTCATTGTTCCAAAGCAAACTTATTCAAATTCAAATTGGCGTATAGCAGTTTGCAGGGTTGGGGGGCATGATGATGATGGCTATTGGGCTAAGGCCATGTCTGCTTGTGAAGTAGGCTTCTGAAAAAGGCTGTACGTATTCGAAATAGTCAGAAAAGGACTTGATTGTGGGAGTACAAAGGAAGGTGTTTCTGCCTCTCTGTCTTCCTGAGTATACAGGGAGTGGAGAGGATACAGTGCCAGTGCTTTGCATGCCTGGCAAAAAAAAAAAGATGCATTTCTGTGTCATCTCACATATACTCTACCCAGTGAATGTGCTAGATAGGAGCAAAGCAACAGTTGCAGGGCTGTGGCAGATTTCTTCCACTGTGCAGCAGAAGAACTGTAAAGTCATGCCTAATTTAAAAAAAAAAAAAAAAATTAAATCTCTATAGTCTGAGCCTATCCATGCTTTCCCTGGGCTACTGCTGAGAAGGGGACAACTCAACTCCTATCTCATATTTTATGTATGGTTTAGTTTGAACATCAAGTTTTGGCCAAAACTATAATGGTATGAAATCATGAATTTTGGAAAAGTTTGTTAGTGGAAAAAGTACATTTAGATGCCTCCTACCTAAGGTTTCTGAATGGTGCAATGAACATATACGTCTACGGCATGTGGGCCTTATCTGAAGCTCATTCTAATCACAGAAGAGACTACTGTTGGCTACAGCGCTCTTTAGAGCAGTCCTGGTGTGATCAGTGGATAATAGTATAGCTTCCATGTTACTTCATTTTTTGCCTTTTCATAGAAGTTACAACTAATGCATCATAAAGAACTAAACCTTTGCTTAATGTAAATGCCACAAACCAGAAGAAAATAAGGGACGAACAACACAAATTTTGGAATGAAGACTTTCATTTGCATCTGAATATTTTTGTTATCAAGACTCGTGACTTTTTCCTATCCTGAAATATATGCCAGATAAAAGTTATAGAGAATACATTCATTCTCTATGGCATTTATTTATACAATAATGCACACAAAGGAATCTTTAACTATCACTGTATGGGATATCAAGTTATCTTTAATTATCACTACAGAATGGTTGCAAAATCAAATACTGTTGGCAATCAACATTCATTATACAATAGCATGATTGCATCTGTTCATATTACTAGATAAGCAGGGAAAATCAAAATAGTGTCTGATTTATCCACTAAAACTGTCTGAGCAAAATATTGTGTCTAACTCTCTTAATATCTCTCAGTGACTTTGATCTGATTAAAGTCCAAAGACACATAACCACAGATGCAAATTTTCTAGTGCCTCAGAAATTAAATACTGTTACATTTCAACAGACTGAATAGCTGGAACCATACTCCAGCTGACGTGATTATAGGCACAGTATAAACTTATGATAGAGAGCTGTCTAAATCTCTGAGGCCGCAGGTGCAGGATTATAGTAAACCCTGTTGAAACATACAGTATTCTGCCTAAATGCACGAGTACAAAATTAATTAGACAGTTGATCACATAATAAAAGTATGATGGATAATCTAATGAAAACTACCAGCTCAAAGTCAATAACAAACTTGATTCTTTATTAGATGCAGCTGATTCCTCTATTTACAGAATTTTGTGCTTAATAGAAGATAAGAAAAAAAAAGTTGGTTTTTTTGAAAATGAGAACTCAGTTACAGTATTTATCTCTGTTGGAAACTGTAATGTGTAAGCAATGTAGGATTTGTAGATAGACATATCTGCAAGTAATTCTTTAAGATACTTGGCTGAAAAGCACATCAAAGCACGGTGAAATAATGAGACAGGCTCCAGCTGTTGGATTCCAACAGCTTTTGATTTGTGCTCTAGTAGAAGCTCCAGGTTTTGATTCTCTGTTGATTATTTCCATGGTACTGGAGATGATTTGTGCATTATTTAAAAAATAGGCAGTAGATCGCAAACAAGGGTGAGTTTTCAAACTGCATCTGAAAGGACATTTTGCTTCCTGATATAAATTACTACTTCCTATTCCTAAGCTCTCCATAACCAGCTGCCCTGGTTAAAGATGACCTTTTAAAATATATATGTAAACGAATTTATTAAAATAATAGCTAAGGTCATCAGAAAATTGTGTGAGCAAAAACTCTCAGGATGTCAGTGTTCAGGCAGCTTTGCTACTTTCTGTGTAGAGAGACTATTGTGGAAATTGTTTTTTCAGAGCCTTTGCAGGGCATGTCTTACCATGAGTCTGATACTGTCAAGGAATTGCTACCAGTAGGAAGCAAGTACCTTGAAATAACTTTGGAGGCCTTATGGAGGACATAAGTTTAGAGTCAAATACATTCATCATATTGCTATGTGAATGTTTTGATGTCATTCTGCCAATAAAGGTCTTGCTCTGGAGGGAATTCTGAAAAGTCTGGTTCTGAACTGCAGTCTTCCTGATTTTTCTTTAGAATGACAGAATAAAAATTTGAACACTTCAGGGAAAGCATTGTATCTCAGTTTTTTTCCCTGGATTAAGGTTTACATCTGTTTCTACTCTAAATTTTAGACGTGGTTTATAATTTGGTGATGCATTACATGAAGGCTGTTGCTTGTTACCAGAATGTCAAAATCCAACCAACTATACTGGAAAATGTTTGTGTAATAATGTACCATGATTTTTTAAAGTTTGCTCTCTTTCTGGTGCAGATCAAATGATAATTGGGTATCTAAAGGTACAATTGCTTGATGTTTCTCTGCAGTTTAGCCAAAGCCTGTATTTTAAAAAAAAAAATCCATTGTTTTTAATGTAATCTGATGTTTCTGTTACACTGAATTTCTTATTATAGCAGGTTTTCTCATAGGTTTTGAACTTCTATCTTTACTTACAAGATGACATCACAGTAGGCAAACTCTGCATCTACAGATGCCATTTAACAGTAGGACGTGGCTATATTTAACATGCCTGCCTCAAGCATTCACTTCATAACAAGTCCATTGTAATTTCAGTATAAAATGTATAAGCCGTCCGAGGGGCAGAAGTCAAATCACACATCCTACTGAATCCTCCATTACTTGTAGCAGTCTGGAATACCTTCAGTTTCAAGGATTGAATGTGTTCACCATCAGAATAGCTCATACACCTATTAGATCATTCTGATGGGAGCAGTTTGGTATCTGGAGTTTGAATCTAAACGAAGTATTTAATCCAGGCATCCCATGCCCTGTGTGTGTGTACCAGCTGCTAACTAGGCTGTATTATTCTTAGGGTATTCTCTGGCTGTGCATTAAGAAAAATGTTGACTGCAAAAACATTTTGTGTGGAGTTCTGACTGAAGCCTATGCTGAAAGTTACTATTGGACTGATCTTCCAAGAAGACTTGGGTAGAAGAATCCTTAATTTCTGCTTGGTTTAGACCTGTACAATATTTGAAACTCTACAGTCCTGCCCAAACCTCAACAATTAGTAACACAGAAGTATGTGCTTAAAACCTTGGGAAAACTTGAAAATAAAAGATGCGTGGGTTTAAGAGCTAAGCAGGTGTTTTCAAGACTAGTAGATTAAAGTTAGGAACATACATCTGTTACAGATGTCTCTCTGCTTTGAGAGGTCTTTGAACAGTGTGTTGTAAATATGTTAATGATATTAAAGAGAAGATGATGAAATCTACACCTTGCAATCTTGATGTTCTTTACTTTCGTTTCCATGTGTGATAATCATTTATTATTACATTCTATTCTAAATGTCTGACTTGAGCATCCTAGAAAGAAGCCTCTGTTTGATAGTAGTACTTGTCTGTTTTCAGTTTTATTTATTTTTCTTTTAATCTTGGTAATATTACCCTTTCCCTCTGAAATGTAAATTGTGATGAGGCTGAGAAGGTGATGAAGGCACATCTTAAACAATTTACTCATGGTCTTAGAAAGTTATCTTCAATATACCTGATATGATCTAGTGCTTGGTAACACTCTAAAAAGGCTTTGTAGCTAAAGACAGATGAGTAAACTTTTATTGGCATATTTGCAAATTCATGGTGAAATGTTAAGAAACTGGTATCTAGATATTTAAAAGAACATTCCTATGATAGTGTGTGCCACTGGAGGGACAGGAAACAGGAGTCGTAGGTTAGATTTTACAGAACTTCTAGCCATGGGTTTGTTCTGCGACACTGGTACATCTCTCTTACTCTGGCTTTTTTCCTTTTTCGCATTGTGGAAACAAAGTGCTTCCTGGCTACTACTATCCAGTCCAGCAGCATAGTACAAATACTTGTTTAGTTTAAGTCATAGCCGGTACTTCATCTGGAGAATAACAATGTGTGTTCCGCTCTTTCGATTAAGCGAATAGGATGGATGAGAAGAATGTTGTTGCATACAGTTCCATCGTCTTGTTAAGCATGCAGGTTTGAAAAGGAAGATCCTTCAAAAGACAATGTCAGCAATTTTATAAGTAAAAACATAGCCGTGGAGGAGTATATCAAACTTATCCCACTATGTCATTATTTGTTCATTTAAAAACTATAATCGAGGGTCCCAAAAGCCATTGACAACATTCAAACGTCAGCACAATCTTCATACAAACAAGGAGAAGCTGTCAGAACAAGTTATAGCTCACAAGTATGTCTGTAAAGTAACAGTAAAGAAATTGACTTTCAGGTTTAAATTCCTGTTTTTAAGGGTTAAAACTGATCCTCTATGCGCTTGTAACTCAATTGCACTTGAAAAAATGGATTGGATATATCTATAAGTTGCATTGATAGCTTATGTAGGAAGCAGTGATATCCTGCACACTTGTAAATAGTGGTGTGCTAAGCCCATTTTGGTACTAACACTTGTCAGAATGGATTTCTAAGCACCATCAAATTGTACTGAATACTAAGGTTCAAATAATGAATATGCTATTGGAATATGCCTGCTGGGCACTTTTGGAGGCTAAGCTAGGTATCCATTTTTTGTTTTCTAAACTAGTCTTTGGTTTGATTTTTCCAGATGTAGTTCATCACTTCCATATACCACGTTTAAATGATAAATGTAGTACTTACGAAAATAGTGACTAAAACATTAAGGTACATGCCATCTCAGAATACAGTAAATGCAATGTGAGGTAATGAATACATAGTCAAACATCATAGTAGTAACAGAATGTCATTTTAAAGATCAAGGTATTTATCAGGAGAAAACAAAACAAATGGCTGTGCTAGTTAAATGGGAAAACAATAAACTACTTTTTTATTTAAAAAAAGCTGAATTAATCAGATTTATGCTTTATCTTTAATAATTCAAAGCGACAAATCTGTGAAGATTTGTGTTCTCAAAGTGGTTAACTAGTCAGTAATATTGGCTACAATACTCCCATTTAAAAAATGACCTTTTAAAGATGCTCTATAAAATTAAATTTTAATGAGTGGTAATAAATGGTGATACTTCCATAGGAGGAAATGCAATACTAGCCTGAAGCTTTGGCCATATGCCATCAGCTTCAGTACCGTGTTATATATCCTCTTTCATTATTTTCAAGCATAGAAAGTATGATGATAATACAGTGCTTTAAAGAAACGAAAACACTTTTAATAGTATACTTAATCCAAGCTATCTTCTTGGCTGAGTAATGGTGTTCCTATTGCTTTCATGATGCTTATTCTGAGAAGTAATTTTTTTTATTATTTTTAAATAGGACAGTATGCCATTTTAAGGCTCTTACGTTTTCCTTGTAACTAATTGAATAAGAATTGGCTAGTTGAAGAAAAATTTTGGATGAGCAGTATCAAAACATAGGTGTGTACTGCTGAGAAAGAATTGTACTGTCTTTTCCCAAAAGAGGGAGGAGAAACTTAAAAGCTAGTGATTCTTCAAGGATTTTTAAAAAAAAAAAAGTTTCATGAGGGACAGGAGGAGAGCAGAAGGGGAAGCAAAGAGAGAGGAGGGGAAAGGAGTGCCAACTTGCATCATTAAACTGGTAAATGGTACTAGAATATCAGCCTCCCTACTATCGGCAATGATTGGAATTATTCCAGGAATTCAGAATGGGTCTGTAAATGTGTCTTCAGTTGTAGCCTTTGGCATAGATTTATATTCTCAGTCCCTTGGGCACTGAATTTCATTTCCCCATTTGCTAAATGAGAACAATTTATCCTAAATCAACGATAATCAGAGTAAACACTATTATTAATTTATTGTTTCCAGACTAGGAAAAAACAGTAAAATGAAGCTCTCTTCTTTTATCAGTGCTTTCCCTACCCCTTTTGCCCTGAGGATCCTATTAGCAGAAAGCTGAGCAACTCTGTTTCATCAGAAATAAATTATGCCTCACTTTTTTAATGTAAGTACTGAAGGGTTGTAAAGATTAGAAATACGTTTGAACCCACTATCACTTGATGTTATTTTCCTTGATGTTCTGAGCTTCTTTAGGGGAATGAAACAACATGTTCTTTTGAAAGCAAAGAGCAGAGTTGCTTTAAAAGAACACCAGCACAGATTTTGGCTGATGTACAAAATAATTCAAAATCTGTACAGAAATATTTAAAGTAATGTATAGGCAGTCTGAAAGAGAGCTGTCAGAATTTCTGGTGGATATAAGAGGCAGAATGTTTGCAGGGAAAAAGGTGGCAGAACTAGTCGCCCTCATTGTTTAAATGATTAGAAAACTGTAATTCCCCAGAAACACTAGGCTAATTCTCACTTTCTTCACCAAGGAGCTAAGGATGAAAAAACACCTTTAATTAATAAACACTGCTGGCACTACTTTGGTAACAAGCTGCTGTAAATGAAACTCTTAATTGCCTCAGAACAAAGTATTGTATACAAATTCATTTTATTCTTTAAGTGCTGTTCTTTGTTGTTGCTATTTTACATTTTTGTAGGAAATAAAAGTAGCTTTGCCAGCGTCCTTGTCACTGAAAGCAGTTCCTGTTAGCTTTCCATTTGTGGGGAGCATAGAGGTTAAAAAGCAATCCAAAACTTTCCCTTAAGCCCTCATGATAGCTAGAATAGATAGCTCTCAGTGCAATCTAAATCCAAACTAAATTAAGCTGTGTATGAAGCTTTCGTTAATGAACTTACGCTTGAAATTCTGTAATGAAATTGTATGATGAAAGAAGATAGAAAAAAAATTAATTATTGAGTTATAAAAGACATATATAAGGACAGTCTATATGTATATTTCTGTATATGTATTTGACATTTGGCACAAACTGTGAAAAAATATTTTGCATTTTTATATAAAGCTATGTAGACAATATTTGTTTTCCCTGTGGGATGTGTTCTGAGATTTTTTTTTCTTATTTAATCTTCAAATGAACTTCTTTTGGCTGTAACTGTCAGAGACTCTTTGAGGTAGGCAGGAGCTGCATCTTCTACATTCGTGAAGAAAGCACCAGAGAAACATAACTAGCATAAGAGTATTTTGAATATGTGCAGTCATGATCCTTTGGTTTTTGAATTCTCTGAACTCTTATTTCCATTATTAGGAATTCTGGAAATACAAAACTGTAGGTAGTTGTAATTTGTGAGGAATACCTGCATTGAGACCATAAGGAAAAGACATGTAGATGAATCTGTACTTAAGGACTGGAGAGATGTAATAAAGAGGACTGGAGAAACAGATGTTTTCTTACATAGACATATTCAAATCTATTGCTGTGATTTTGGTTACAGGAGAACTTGTAGCAAGTTGTAGAATACTATTCAACACGTTTTTTACTATGTAATATTTAAATGCATGTGAAAAATGCTCTATTTGGGATATTTATATCAACTTAAATTGGACCTTGACACCTGAAATAAGCATTCCTGCTTTCTTCTTTTTTAGAATAACTGAATGAGTGAATAGTCACCAGTCTGGAAGAGAGCAGAAGAAAAGACTGGTAAGTATTAAGACACGCATTTTTTAATCTAGAGTGCAGAACATATATTGTGAAGGAAAAAATGCTTGATTTGATGGTCTAAATGGTTCAGCAAGAAATTATTTTTGCTGCTTAGCATAGTGCCTTTGTGATGCACTCAATGCACATACAGACATGAGGATTCTTGGTGTGTTTTGTTGGGGACTTTTTTTGTGTGGAGATTGGTTTTAGATGCAAAATGCATTATGAAGTTCAGCCTTTGCAGAAAAGAGGCACTTACTTGGTAATAACAGTCTTTGCCGTATCGGTTTACAATGGGATCAACAAATATAAAGATGTAGTGCTATTGATTTTTTCCAAACTGTTGGGTGAAACTTAATTAAAAAAAAGAACAGAATTTAAGGACACTTGTCATTTTAAATTTATTGGCTGAGATTATGAATGTTCTTCTGGCACAGAACACATCCTTGCCGGCCAAGGGATCCAACAGCTTCTTGTTTATGGATGTCACCCATTAAGAGTATTTCCTAGTAACAGGACTTGACAATGGAGACCTAGGATCCCAGGCAAATCTCTACCTTTTGCACCTCCCTTTGGGTGAGATCTAATTACTCTAAAGTCAACGCACAGATTTGAGGAGTAATGCTTGTTCCTGTTCTAAATGAAGTGCTTTGTACAAAGTAGAGCAGATGCAGCCCCTCTGAATTCCCACAACAGATGGAATAAGGAGCTGTATTGCAGAATATTCTGGAATGGTTAAGAGTTATTACAGATTTGGCTTTAAATCCCTACTTTCAGGTAGGCAGAGAGAAGCTTAAAAATTAATTCTCCGATCACCTAGAAGTGGCTTTTTGACCCTTTGTGTTACAAGGTGAGATGAGTGCACCCTCACTGGGTGGATAGGTTGCTATTTGTACAAAATACTTAATATTTGCTAACAATGAGAAAATAAATGAATTTAATAGTGTGCTAGCTGTTGAAAGCATGACCTATCATATTCAAAAAATAATTAAAAGGAAAAGCAACATAAATGGTATACGGAAATAAAAGCATGAATATCTTGGCAGAGATATCTTAAGGTGCAGTTTCAAGATCGGCACAGACCATTTTAAGACTGTGCTGCAGTCAGAACCGCAGCTTTGATTTCCTCACCTCTGACCCCGTATTCCTTCTCCCTACTTATATTGCCAATTGCTAGGGTGCAGTAGACCAATCAGAGGAAGAAAAAAAAAACACAACCCACGACCAAAAAAACCAAACCGCTGCCCTCCTTGCCTCAACACAACTCTGTCATTCAAAAACTGTGAGAACAAATTTTTCCTTTAGGAATAGGTTTGAGTTTGATGTTACTGTGCAGTCCTTCAGGCAGTATTGCCAGTGCAGGTGGGGAGAGAGAGGTACGGAGTAGCACATGAACAGCAGCTTTGGGTACTTCTAGATCAGCTTGAGCCTATTGCGGAACTGCTCCTGAAAATGCTCTGAAGTCAACAAAATCCAGAGAATTTCTCCATGAGTTAGAATAAACTGTGAATTATGGTAAAATGTTAGTTCATAAGCCTCTATGATACAATTTTAGTTTCATCAGAGTCCAGCAGTAGGTGTAACTGGTATAAATGGTGATCTTTCTTTGATGAGTGGCACTAAGTACTACAGATATCATTAGGTGCAATTTCACCCAATCAATCACCTAATAAGGTAAGTTAGTGTCATAAAGGTGGCTTAAGTTTTTTAGCAATCCCCACATTTACTGTTTTGCAAGCAAAATAAAAAAGGTACAGTTCAGATACATCTCAAATTTGACTTGCACTTCACACATTTGTTTGTCTGATACTTATGTTTAAATACATTTGCATATAAGGAAATTTAGTATTGCCATTGTGATGTTAATACAAGTGCTTTTTCTGAAGTAGTCCAGGAGCAGTACAAAACTCCAAGAACTGCATATTTAAAAATAAATAAGCAAGGTGATGCTTACAAACTACACAGGCAGTATTTGTATCTTGGTGCCTAGCAGGCAAAAGTTTGCAATCCAGAAAATGTGCATAACCATTTATATTATTCAAGGTCATCACAGTAAAGATAGCAAATAAATTTCGGAGTTATCTTTAAGATTATTAGGACTGTTGGAAAATCAAGCTCTGACATTATCTATGTAAGGAATAAAACATGGTTAAATATGAACCTAGACAGGTTTGTGACAGATAGTTCTTATTTAAGATAGTTTTTCATTAAATAACTCCTCTGTTGATCCATGAATCAAAGATAAACTGAGAAATAAATATATAATATATACGTGTATATTACAGAATATTTGTCATTACCCAATTCCATGAAAAGTAGAAATCTAAAAAAGAAACATTCTGGGAATGATAAAAGAAACATTCCAGGAATTATGTGCCTTATAAATGACTGTAGTCTAAAGGAGGAGTTAAAGACTTCATTCCAAAATTAAAGGAAGAAGAAAGAAAGAAATACAGTAATTTTAAAGAGAAATCTTATTTTGTGAACATACATCTCTTACAGTCAGTGGCAAAATGCACATGTTACTAGTCTACAATTTATTCTTTTTAATAATTAGTTGGTAAGATCCATCAAACTTGTGAGGAGTTCTGTTGACAAGAATTTTTAAATACAAGATCCACAGTTGTTTACAGCTGAATCATTCACAATGTATATCAATCAAGTTTCAATAAAATTCTGGTGATAAAATTTTAGAGTGAACGAAAAGAAGAATATTTCAGCTTAAAGAATGTATTGGACTAACCTAAATAAGGTGTAAAAAAAAAAAAATGCTTCCCACATCACAGGTAACGCTTGTGGTTAATGTAGGTAGAACAGTTTCATTGTGTAATGTTATGCATCATAGTCATAAATGCATGGAAAATAGTCCTTTTAAAGAGTTATGGCTGATTTTGCTTATAACAGAGAGCATAAATGAAAAGTGATTAATAAAATATCTTTCACTACAATTATAAATCAAAATAAGAGAGGCATTAAAAAATTAACAGAACCTTGTCTGGAAATCACATACTGTACAGGAATGTCTTCTCCATGCAATTTCCGAGAAGAGGATTTCCTTCAGTTACAGTAGAGTTACAGAACATTGAATATCCAACAAAAATGTTGCTCTGTCTGCTGAAGAAGTTTCTCTGGAATGGGAAACTGATTTACAATTTTACAGGGAAAATGAAGTGTGGTGTGTATTTGCATGAGGTGCCGTAATTTAGATCTCCATAAACTTAGTTTGGAGGTGTCACTCTTGTTTAGTTCAAGTTGGGCAGCTGTTGGAAGGCAAGTAAAAATGCAGATGGAAGGGAAATCAGTATGTACCAAACAGAACAAATAATATATTGGTAAAAAGAGGATGAAAACATGAGAATATTTCATGCTTGGTTTTCAGTCCTTGCTCTTGGAAATAATTTGGAGGAAATTCTAAGATAACCTCTGAATAAAGAATCATAGAATCATAGAATCATTAAGGTTGGAAAAGACCTCTAAGATCATCGAGTCCAACCGTCAACCCAACACACCATGCCCACTACACCATGTCCCTAAGCGCCTCATCTACACGTCTTTTAAATACTTCCAGGGATGGTGACTCCACCACTTCCCTGGGCAGCCTGTGCCAAGGCCTGACCACTCTTTCAGTAAAGAAATTTCTCCTAATGTCCAATCTAAACCTCCCTTGGTGCAACTTGAGGCCATTTCCTCTCGTCCTATCGCTCGTTACTTGGGAGAAGAGACCAACCCCCACCTCGCTACAACCTCCTTTCAGGTAGTTGTAGAGCGCGATGAGGTCTCCCCTCAGCCTCCTCTTCTCCAGGCTAAACAACCCCAGTTCCCTCAGCCGCTCCCCATCAGACTTGTGCTCCAGGCCCTTCACCAGCTTCGTTGCCCTTCTCTGGAGACGCTCCAGCACCTCCATGTCCTTCTTGTGGTGAGGGGCCCAGAACTGAACACAGGATTTGAGGTGCGGCCTCACCAGTGCCGAGTGCAGGGGCACGATCACCTCCCTGCCCCTGCTGGCCACGCTGGTTCTGATACAAGAATTCTTACTGTTGTAACGGAGCTATTTTAGCAGCAGTGCAGGGACTGCCACTTGCTTCCGGAAGCGATAGAACTGAAGTTACATAATGAAACGCTTACTTTGTATCGGCCTTCTGAAAGTATCTTGTGACTTTGTGTGGTTCCTCCACACAAAGTGAAAAGGCTGTTCAAATGCAAAGGTGTAATTGACTGTCTATTGGAAGTCACAGTTTCATGCAATAATATGTAGCTTACAAATTATAGTTAGCTGTATTGGAACCGTATAATAATCCAACAGTGATAGGCAGCTGTAGTTTGGGCATGTTTTATAATGCAGGTACTGCACTCTGACTTTATAACTAGGATTGTTGGAAATAGTATTTCACTTGAATTTAGGCATATTTAGGATGCCAAATCCCAACATTGAGTGCTGTGAATATACTGCAGGATGAAAGTCTGGATTTCCTATCCCTAGATTTTTGTTCCGTTTCTAAACTTCAAGCTTTAAACAAATAGCTACTACTTAGTATTATGAACCTAGAATCTTTCGTGTGTGTGCGTGAAATATCCAGTGTTAAATAAGTAGTGAGAAACATAATCTAACTTAATCACTTATTATGCTATTCCCTTTCTATTTCAGCATGGAGAACATTTTAATTTCTGTAGCAGTAGAAATTAGTATTTGATATCAAAAACCTGATTGTATTAGGTGCTGTATATACACGGAATAAAATTTTTCTATCCAGAAGAATTTAATCTGTAGACAGACAACAGATTTTACCATGTTTAATACCATGGAAGTTTTTGGAGTTGCATGGCTTTTAAAGATATGTGTCATGAAATGGTTTTACTCTTTTGGATTCTCAGACTTTAAGTTATAAGCAAGCTTATGTACTGCAGATTTAGAGGCTTTTATATTGCTAAGGTAATTAAAACAACTTACTGTTCCCTCTTGATGAAAAATAAAATAATAATTCTGTGATATCAGAAATTGTTTTCCAATAGCTATTTTCACGTAAACTGGTCATTGCTAGAAGTTGATTTTCTGTATAAAACCAGGAGTGGGGAATGGAGGACGGAAAGGAAAATGGGTTTTAAGGAAAAAGGATGGTATCCTAGCCAACTGCATCATGCATGACAAGGGCATGATAGCGCATCATGACAAAGTGTTAGAGAAAAGTGGGGTAATTTAGTGTAATCATATGTTTAGAGAAACATAAGAAGCAAAAGGACTAATGAATTCAGGTAATACGGGTTTGTCTCCTATGCTTGTCAGGGTCCTGTAACTGAGTAAGCGTCATTTTGCTATGTAATAATAATAATACATCTTCTTTATGCTTTCTGTTTTAACTATTTTAAACTACACACTCATCAGGTCAAAAGCTAATGCATATTGTGTGTGTGAACAGTAACCTATTACAATGAGTGTATTTATCTTAGTTGCTTAAATAGCTCCAGTGCCATATAGTCCTAATCATCGCTGGTGACTTTTGGCACTGGTAGTGTAACTACTACATAATAACAGCCATAGAATTTGGTGTATATATAACCTAAATATGTCTTCTGTATATCTGATATCTGTCTGAGATGAGTAGTGTGCTTTCCTTGTAAATAGTTGTGCTGAAACTATACTATCATTTGAACACCATATTTGCATGCATATTATTTTGCTATAATCTAAAAACTTTCTATAAAAAGTGGGGGGGAGGATGCTGTTGTCAGTAACATTGAGTAGCATTGCTGAGAAATTCTCTTCCTATTCCAACCTCTCAGTAGAAAAAATAACTGTTACATTAGGTCTAACAGTGAAAATGGAGTGTTTTCAAAAATTCTCTTTAAAATGTGGATTAAATACTGGAAAACTAAACCTGTCAGCTAAACAAGCCTGTATAGCGTATTCCTTAAAAATTTAAAGGTTACTTCAGAGTTTGGAGTATGAGCACAAGATCCAGATTCTCCAGTTAAGGAAGTGGTTTCTCTCAAAAAAATTCTTCTCTCAAAAGCTTCTTCAGAACAGTTCTAATACTTTCTATCTGGCAAGAAATATAATGAACCACCAAGCCATATTTGAATTTTTCTTCTCTAAACCTGAACAAAACAAAGGAAGTATAGTCAAATGGAACTTAATTTTTTGAACTTTCTTATTGTTCTGTTAGGGCATGCTCAGAATGTTTGAGAGAACACAAACATGTTTCATTTGCAGTTTCATTGAATGTGTTTTCACTTTTTTGCCGATTCAATATGGATATTTGAGATTTTTTTAACATCAGCTTTTCTCTCCTTTTTACCTCTCCCTTTCTTTCCAACTGTGCTCACTTATTTTATATATATCATTTCACACTCATATTTTTTACCTTCTCCAGAGGGAAAAATAGGCTAGTAAGACTGATGAAACTTGTTTTTCTTTCAGCTCTGTTTCCCTAAGAGGGGTAAAAGAAGGGAAATGTAGATTGCAGAACTGGAAAAGTTAGGATTTTATTACTCCTACATAACAAAATGCTTGGCAGGGGTGGGGTGAAATCCAGATCCCATTTTTCTGAAGAAAAAAAAAAAAGTTGTCACCAAATCTTTATTTCAGAAAAAAATCGTTTCTTTCTTAAAAGAGAACATTTAGTAATAAGAATTGTTTGTCTCGATCCCAGTGTGTAAGAAGTGGTTGGATTAGTGTTTTGATTGTTTTTGAGTGAAAACTCAGCTCTTAAAATTGAATTTATACTTTTGCATTTAAAGCAAGTCCATTATGATTCTGCAGTGCAACCTTTGAGGTAATATAGGCCACAGCTAGTAGTTCATATTGGTTGGAATTAATCTTTGCACTGTTAATGTCTTTTTATCTTTATTATGTTAATTTTTCTATCACTCACACTGTGTTAAATAAATTTGGCAATATAAATGCTAAAACTTAAACCCGGATTCTGCTTCTCCAAATGTATAGATATATACATAGATTAATTACTGTCACTAAGAAATTATTTTTCTGGGTTTTCAAGTTCAAGAAGAAATAGTTCTTCAGATTAAGGAGAAAACATATAAAATACAAGACCTGCTGTGATATCCTTTGCCCTTTACATGATGTCTTCCTTCGTTTAATCAGAAAAGATCCTACTAAACATCCTGTGCATGCTAAGTATCACCTTCTCTGCAAAAACAGTGGAAGTAGTAACTGGAAAAACTCTTCCTTGTTCCTACTTCCCTATCTCTTGGCCTTTCCTCAGTTCTTTGTCTCCGTATTATTTCTCTGGTGTTTTCGTGCAAAGTAACCAGCAGAGATTTTGACTTCCATTCCAAATTAGAGGAAACCAGCAGAGGAAGGTAGAGCAAAGCCATCTTTGTGAAGCTCTTTGGGGATTAGAGCAGGGACCAGTGTAGCATTAGCAGCGGCACATATGTGGCAGTCTCCTGCTTGCCCATTACAGGCCCTAGACTGATGAACAAAGTTTTTGGTTATAGTCAGTACATCTATCTTCCTGAAGAATTAGTTGTTGAAACAGAATGTATTGCAGAACTTCTGCAGCTTCACTGGAATACAGCACCCAGGTATCATATGGAATACGTAAATTTAAAAGTATAAGATTTATAGTAGTTTCTTATAAAAAGTCTCTGTCTCTTGCCTGTGAAGAATTCACAAATTTGTTGTACTCCTACACAGGTGTTAACTCCCACTACTGGGCATTATCTATGAAATGCAGATGCTTACTGAACTGTCATTCAATATAGTTTATTCAAAATGGTTGTCAGCAGAACTAAGTGTTTGCTCTGAAAAGTTAAAACCAAACTAATAGTTAGAGCTTGGTGACTTAACAGACGTTCACATGCAGTTGTGTACTGAATGCTTCCAATAGAGAGTCGACTTCAAGTGAACACTTATACAGCAAACTTCAGATATTTTGGTTAGTCATTGCTGTTGGTGATTTAATAGTCTTGCTAACAAGACTTACAGCAGACAAGACTAACTCGCTTAGATGTTCTCTCAGTGGCAAAGGCAACCATTCCTCTCCAATAGCACCTGATCCAGTACCTGTGCTAGCATTGGAAGCAAAGGGAGAAGACATATGTCATTTCAGACACACAAGGTAGCAGACTGGATCATGGGGGAATGGCAAGCCACCTTGCCCTGCCTTCCTAAATAGCTCATCACCTTTGGGTAGGCCTGTCCCCATGGCCATTTCACAATCCCAGAAGTTCTATTTCATATTTATTTAATGCCAGCATACAACTATTTGCATGCAGTCCATTCCGCGCCCCCCCTCTTTGCTTTATTCCCTCTAATCAGCTTGCTCCAATATACGCATCATTTCTCTAGGCGATGTATTTTCTCCTTCAGGCTGTCTTACATTCTTTCTGATGGCAGTTCTTTCTATGTCACACAGTGTGTTACTACTGTTCCTTACCATCTATAATACATTGTAACCATAGATACCATGCACAATTCAACCATGAATCTTCAAGGTTCCACATTTTCTCTTGTAAATATTTTGATGAAAAGAGTGATTATATTTCAGATCAAGGCTTCAACAGAGTATTAGTTAAAAACATTGAGCATTAAAACTACGTGCTCAGCAGTGTGTATCTTTACGAGTACAGGATGAAGTTGAATCTGAGACTTACGACTGCTGCATGGCAGCACGAAGTGCTACTGAAAGGGTACTTTATTTTCGTATTAGTGATCTCTCAAGGCCTAATCCAAAGTCAGTTGCAATGAAGGTAAGACTTTCCATTGATTTTAAAAGATCTTGGAACATAGATCTTTTATAGTTTTAAATAATAGCCTCAAAATTGTGTTTTAGATAATTTGTAAAGTGCTCAGAATGAATATAAATGTTTATTTAAATTATTACTCTCTATTCCAGACTTAGGCAGCATTCACATCCACTACTCTGAGGATATTCAACTGCAGAAGTAGTTGAACTGGTTGGGTTTTTTTTTAATTTGGGGGGGGGGGGGGGAGGAGGGGGAAATCCCATGCTTATTATGAGAATATTTTTGATTTAATATTGTCCTTAACTTCATTAGGGAAATCTTTTATAAGGATTCTTTAAAAGCAGAACTTCTGTCTCTGTATATGGCTATTAAAATCATTATACATTTTTAGGAGTAAATAAATTTAGGAGAAAAGAAATACATAATGCAGCACCCTTTTATCAAGGGCATATACCACGCACCAGATGGAAAACAAACTGTGTTTACAACATTACCACTATCGCCACTGACACTACTAGATCTACAATATGTTATAGCAGCAGCTCCATTAACCTTGCTAGTTCTGCTGGAGTTGCCTGGTAGTTTGCCCAATCTGTGTTTGTTGTCAGCAAATGGATCAAATTAGGAGATTTTCATTCTGTTTATTGACCTTTTCCTTCCTTCCTCAATTTAGGCCATAGTTCGTTCAAAATTGTTCTATTATTGCTCTGTAAAATACTGCAAATAGATATCTCTGGATCTGTCTGTGACTCCATATGTAAATTATACTGTCTTACCTCAGAGGTGAAACTTCAGGAGAATAGTTGATAGCAAATGTGCTGTAAAAACCCAAATTCTTACCTAGTTGATTGCCATGGTATGTAATGTGATCTGCCTAAGCTGTTGACCTTTACCCACATTAGGACACACTGCTGTCTCACAAGGCAGGCTTGCCCACAGGGTTTTTCACTTTTCAAATAAAAGCAATCTTCACCACTCTTATTTATTTATTTAACATAGTCATACTTATTTGTTTGAAGTTTTGGGGAGCAGGTGGGGATGTTTGTTTTTTAAATGAGTTAACTAGAAGAGTGATTCTGTTGCCCTTCCCTCAATGCCTTTGCTCACAGTTCAATTCAGCAGGAACCACTGCAGTCCCATATGTCACTAGACATTGTTCCCAACCTGTGTTTGTGCTACAGAAATTCACACACAGCCACATGACAACCCTAGGCTATGAACTGATCCAGCCCAAACATAACTGTTTTCTGCTGCTGTGATTTGCAGCTAGATACATTTCCTACCTCACCATGTGACTGCAAGACCACTTCCACCACAAGGGAGAAACAGAACCAAGTGCCTTTGGGTGAGGAGAAGAGCAGAGTCACTCCTCTCCCTAATGGTGCTTGCCAGACTAAACTGATTGTGGACTAAGATGTTATGTTAGCTAGAAAATTTGAATGTTTTAGGAAGCCATTTTCAATTAGATTATTATTTAGAATGAGGTGATGTGTTCCATATACCTACTGGAAGACACCTAAGCCATTTCTTGGCATTCTTTATCTCTTTTTCTTTGTCCCTAGAAGTTCAGTTTATTAACATTATAAAGGAAACAAAGCTGTAGGGGTAAGAAAATTGTTTCAAAGACTGAGAAGTAACCTGATACTGGCTTTGTGCAACCTCCCTTCCACTTCTTCCTGTTGTGTGAGTAGCGCTGATCAGGCAGTTGTGATTTAGATCAACACTACTTGCCACAGCAAGCTGAATAACCTCCTGACCTTCAGTTCTATTGTGATACACAGGTTTCATTTTCTCTGAGCTAAAAGCAACTTATACTGAAGGGAAAATAAGGCCTGCTTCTCAGTTTAGACAAGATTCAAGACATTGCATCAGGAATCAGGCAGACTGAAATGGTAGGGTCTTTTTCTGCCATATAAGATACGGCAAATGTAAAAGTTAGTGGGTTTGTTGGTACCCTTACATTCATCTACGTCTTGCACAGAAAGAAGTTTAGATTGCTGTATGAGGAATAATGAAGGAAAAATAAAAAATTAAGAATTTAAAATTTTCTGCATGCATCGTTGCAATATCCCCATTCTGCTTAAAGCATATATCAACATATTGTGTTCTATGTAAGCACAGCCAGAGTAACACATATGATTCTGAAAATTTACCCCAAATTTATTCTTTCAAATTTAAATAACATATAAAACCGTTTGAGAGTCCAACAGTCATAAGAGCAATGATAGATAGGGGTTATTTTCTCTATCCATGAGTACTATTTTTGCATCTTAATGCAAAGCTTATCTTGCATTGGATCTTGTTGCATAGGCTAAAGCCATTTGGTAAAGTCCTTTCAGCTTCAGAGTAGTTTATGTTACTTTGAGTATGCCGTGGCAGAGCAGCTCGATTTTTTCAGATGAGATGTGATCTAATCACTGTGAAGAAAAGTCCATAATAACCATCATTGTTAGTAGGAGCAGGAAGGTAATAGACATAAATGAGGATATATTGATTTATGAAATCATCAGTTTATCATTGTAATTGCAGTTATTTAAGTTACCAGGATTGGTACTACCAACAGATAAGTTGTGGCTATATGCTTCCCTAGTTTTAGCAAGGGACAGCATTTGGGATATAGCTTATTCCAGTAGGATGCATAGCTTACGGGCATATATAAATGTGGTTTGAGAGCTCCTCTCCACCTCTTATTTTGCAGATGGCATGATGTCTTAGACTGTGGTACACAGATCACTAAGCCGAATCGTATGAATCTAAACTTTCATTTGTAACGCCTGTAGGCCACACATTCTTTCTGTAATGTATCTGCATACACAAGTGAGCAAAAGGATCCTCTATACTTGGTCAGGTTTAGTCCATGGGTGCCCTAGCTGTGTAGAAAAGAAAGTTAGAACAGCTTATGCAGCTGAGGTAAAACTCAGGGTCAGTACTAAAATTATTCCAGTTTTGCCTTTTTGGCATTTGCTTGACAGACTTCTAAACAATGCAGTATGTTGGGAGAAGACCTGTCTCTCTGTTGCCATAATAAATCATTAAACTGTGTATTCCTAACGAAGGAAGGTGATACTTTCCCAAGTAAAGGCGAGTGCCTGAGTTTGATCTGCTCTTGAGAATTAGAGAGGACAGAGTGCCTAGCAGTTTTTTTTCCTAGTCTGTCTTAAATAAAATATTTAGTAACAGCAACAAACATTATTTGCACCTTTCTTCTTCATGGATATTATTAGAATTATTACAGTAAGTATGCTTTTTTAAGATATTAGTATTATGCACATTTGTCTTCCATATTTGCTTTTAACATGAGAAATAATATTTCTGCCCATATTAGATATTATTCCTTCTTAATCTGTCATAACTATTTACAAAAATTTGGTTCTACCTGAAAATATTATGCATAGGCACGGTGTATCTGCTGTCTATGAGATTTCTTTTGTGTTTACTGCTGGAGCTGGCTTCTCTGCAGAACTGTCAAAGTGGGTGAAGCCAAACAGTTGCGGAACAGTTGTGGAAGCCTCCATGTGAACTGTCATATTTACCTTTAATGGACAGTACCAGGCTGAAATCTGGGATCTCCTGTCACAGCAAAGTTGAAATAGTGCTTTTCTGGGTACCTGATAGTAGAAGAGGTCACTTTTTAGAACAGCTTACCTTATAGTAAATGGTTTAAGAGAAGCACTGGTGAGCCATCATTCATTCAAGCTTGTTATAGACAGTTCTTTGTCTATAACAAGACAACAGGGAAGCCCAAATTGATAGCTGAGTCCTACCGATATCACTTGTGTATTCGTTCCTTCATGTACTTTGCCTGCAGTGTTTCTGAAAGATAAAATAGTGCTTAAGTTGATGAGGAGTGGATAGGAAGAACATTTTTTTTTTTTTTAACCGTTTGGACATAATGAGAAATAAGATATCTTTAAGTAAAACCTATTTGTTTCTCTTTTTCACTGACACTTCTGACATGATATTCTTTTAGAGGCTTTATTATGAGCACAGTTTTATGTATAATGCATGTGGGCAGGTACGTAAAGGAGCAACAGAAGGGAGAGAATAAAAGAGAGGGAGACTAACAGCTGCAGAGCAGATACCAAGCTTCTGTGAAAGCATCAGTCAGGATAAGGAAATGAGAATCTTTCTTAACAAGGAGAAAGAGCTGAACAAGAGTACTCATGGACAAATAAAGAATGACCCTGGTTGCTCCATGCAGTTTGGTATTGTATCTTTGTAAGCCTCCTGCCCTTTTGGTCATGCATTAGAATAGTAAGTTTCTGTGCAGAGTATTTGGTTTTACTCAGATTTTATTGCAGTTATGCTTGCGGGCATAGATCCAGAATTGTGCAAAAAGGACAACAGTGTATTGACTTCATTGTTGTCCTCTCCTGGATTGCCAGCATGAGTAGAAGTTGCAATATTAAATAAGCAGACAGGAAAATGCATTAGGCAGAAAATTATTGGTCACCTAATAACTGCAGCCATTTTTCTGTACTAGGCACTGAGACCTTGCCCTTGTTCTTTATGCTTTTATAACATCTTGATTCCATTATTGGAATTCTGTCTTTATAGATATGCCACTGAAATCTATTTACTTCTTAGTAGCCTTTGCAATGAAGAATAAATTAGACCTGTTCTTCAAAAGATTCATTGGCTCCCAGAGTGTTGTGTATACACTATTGCTTTACCGTTCAGGGTGGTTTGGGCCTCAGGGGACACTAATTTCTGCCAGATTTGTTACAACTTGTTATTCAATATCTTTACCAATGATCTGAGTCTTTTAATTGCTAATCAAGGTTGCAGTTGGCAGGATGAATAGCAACAGGGGTGAATAAAGACATGGACACAAAACTGCAGTGTGACTTAGTTAACCCAGCTGAATGTACAATAAATATTTCCTTCTAGGGAAAAGGAGTGTAGGTCACAATTACTGAGTAAGGGAATGTAGCATGGAACTGGTTTAGTGAAAATATATGGAGAGATCAGAAGATAGCGAAGGAAAACAACACAGTGGTGGACTACAGTATATGTTAATGCTGTATGTGGGTCCCTAGAATACAGATGCACAAAAATAGATACGTACTGAATGTAAACATGCCATAGTAATGCATGTAAGAGTGAATCTGACCCATTGGTGATGCGAGAACAGAAAATGTGCATAAGAACATGTATGGATAGGAGTAGGAAGAAGGCATGGCAAGTCCTTAAAATAGCATTAAAACTGTTGCTATCATATATTGTTTCCAACTTCTATGTTTTCCTCATCAAAAATGCTGAAAATTGAAAAAAGTAAGAAAAGAGCTGAAAAATAACTTTAAGTCTGAATACATGCTTTTTATGAGTAGAAAGTAAAGAGAAAATGCTGTGTTACAGTGAGAAAATACATGTTCATGTCTTGTGGAAAGCATACAATTTTCAGGAAATTTAAACAAATTTATTTACCTTGTCATTATATTGCTGCACAAAGGATGTTGAGAAAGGCTGTATTAGTAGCTTCTGTAGCTGATGGCATTCATGAACAGTGAGAGTTAATTTGGGGGAGAGAGAGAGGATGGAAAAACCAAAACCCCAAACACGGGGGAGAGCAAGAGAAGGAAAAGGGTGAAACTCTCCACTAGCTAGCTGGGAAGAGAAATAAGAGCAACAGTGCATCTCCAGTGCAGCAGGTGGTGATGATGCATATGACAACTTCCACTATGCTTTATCCCTACTACTGTATACTTTTCATCAGGACTTGCTCAAACCCCATTGTTTGTGCCTATTATGATAATATTAGCATTGACTGGAGTTTGCTTAATTGAGTGTGTTGAATGCTGACTGGTTTTCAAGCTTCCATATAGTATTGGATACTACTTATCAGATGTATTATAGTTAATATACTTACAATGTTATCTGCTTTGTTAGGCACTAAGTTTTGTGTTTTCTCTAATACAAACTAAAACCTACCAAGTTAGGGGTAAGGAAAGGAGAGAAGGGGTGATTCTCACACCAGGGTTGCTGCTTCCCACAAGAGCCATAAAACAAGATAGAATAACATCTCCAACAATACTGGGGTTTGCAAGTGCAAGGGTATAAGAATAATAGCATGAAAACAACAGTATGAGAACAGCAAGCACAAAACTCTGCCATGCAGGCTTTGGAAAAACACGGGAACTAGGTACAAGCTTTAAGAGCTGTCAGCGAAGGCACGTTAGAAAGATTTCAAATGGCTGACCCTTAGCATTAGAAAGGCTATGATACCTAAAGCACTATGCAACCCTGACCGCTGTTCAGAAGGACCAATGTGTTGTGACCAGCGTACAAGGGGAAGAATATTGCAATCTGGTCTGCCTTCCAGCGTGGCCCCCCATTCAGTGTCTTACCCCTGCCTAACATGGGGGTGGGGGATCAGTTGAGTGTGGTAAAACAAATTTTCTAATCTCCATGCTGATATTGTGTGACAGTATAGCCATATGGATATCAGGACTAACACTACAACAGATGTCAATAATATCACTGCTGGGTGTAAGACTAAGTATCAGTGAAGAGGCTGATGATGACTGTCCACTGAAGGTGTCATACCAATTGGAGGCTGATGTTTCTTGTAGCCTTTTTTCTTTTCCCCTAAAGTAAGGTTCCTGTTAGAGTTGATGTATGCCATCAGTTACAGACCCTGCAAATAAAGTGCTGTGTATATAAGCCTTTCTCAACATCCTCTGTGCAACAGAATGCATATTATTTTAACTATTTCAGATGATAGCAACTGTGGAATTCAAGTCCTTGCTTGCTGTTGAATCACAGTAAGGCACGTCATGTAGTACTGTAGCAGTCTGGCTTCTTCCCTAGGATGGCCAGACTAGCATGGAAGAGATGTGCAACAGTTTCATCACTGGTAAGGTCGCTCAGCTGAGCTGACTCTCTCCCAACTGCTTTTCTTTCTCCTTTGGAAACTGAAGAGTCTGATACTGTGTAGTGCTAAAAGCTGCAGACAAAAGGAAGTTAAGAGACAAGGTGAAGCTCTATTGTTCTTTAAGAGCTAGATGATGAGAACTGGAGCCCCTTGGGACAGTTTGTAATATCTAGAAAGATGGGACAGCAATGAAGTGTGCCTCTTAAGGATTTTTGTTTATTCTTCCATGGAATTTTTATGGGTCCCTTTCCTGGTTTAGCACTATTAGTTGCTTTGAGTTTGAAGGAGCAGCCTGATAGTTTTGCCTTTGATTAAGAACCCCCTGTGTGGGATAAATCCAAAGGGAATCAAAACCTTTAAATAAAACTATGAAATCAGCACCTTTTCGGTACAGCTTGGAGTGAGATTTCTTGTATCGCATGAAGATCAAGGCAGTCAGGGGAAGTCTGGCCAGCTCAATACGAATACTTTACAGGATGAAGGATTTTCCTTGCAAATTGGAAAATTGTTTCTTCATGGGAAGTCTTACATAGCCTAACTAAACATATGTGAGCTTTCTATGTAATTTAAAGCCAATCCTTAGATTTTATAGGCTGTAATTCCTTTGTATTTTGAAATTAGATTATTTTCTCATTTTGAAAAATTAAAAGAAATTAGAATAATCTGTATCCTCTTCTTTTCGGAAGATCTGAGTACTCATCTCTCTCACTGAAGTCCCTAATAATCATGAATCTTCATAAACCATAGACCGAAGGTATTTTAAAAGGTAAATTCTATAGGCTGTCTCATTTCTATTGTATTGTGCTGTTTTGCAGCTGAAATTCTGTAGACATTTCTGCAAGGCATTAACTAACTGAAGTATAGAGCCTCGTACAGAGGAATCTAACTTGTCACTAAGTAGTTCTAGACACTTCCTTAAAAGAAATAATATTAATTAAAATGGATAAATATCTGGATTGTTTCTTCTGATTGTTTTGATTTTAAAAAGTTAAATCTTAACATTTATATGGAAATAAGTATTTAGTCATACTAAAATACAACTAGAGGTACAGCTGTACTAACAGGACATGGCTAATGACGGCTATGGCTTTCCATGACATCTCTTTGGTAGGCTTCAGAATGACCTTGTCAAAGTTAAAAGCTCATAACGTTCATATTTTGTTTTTATGGCATTATGATTCTGCATAAGAGTGCTAAAAACAAAAAAACACAGTATAATTATACTGCCAATCAAGCCGCCAGAAAAGACGTTTTCCACCAGCTTTGCACCTACTAAACTGTAAATAATTTATAAAATTAGAAGTCATGACTAAATGGAGGCATTTTGGGGCTAGTTAAGCACTTGTCATAGCTCTGTGGTTTAAGCGACCCCACACGCTGAGCTCTGGTTGCTTACTTCTATCCTGTGAGTGTGAAAATGGTCATTTGTTCTTGTGGCATGCACCTAATAAAAATATCAAGCTGTCAATAGAGCTATGAACAGGTGTACAGTGTATGCTGTAATGGTGTTTTATTCATTTGAATTTCCAGCCCATTTAGTCTCTTCCCACGAACAACAAAAATATTTTCTTCATTCCCTCCAATTAATGTAAATGTCAAATGTTTGAATATATTATCACACAGATAATTCAGTCCATTGGTTGATTTGTGGAGTATTTGCATTAAAGTGACACTTAAAACAACAACAAAAAAAGTAATCCAGACCACATGTTCTTATTTGTTGTGATGCTGTAATAGAGATGTTGAACTTGTTTCTGTGAGATCTCCTTTTGACTCTGGAAAACAAGTTTCTTAAAGCCTTTGAGTTTACTATCATTTACATCTAGTCTTTTAAAAATTTTAGTAATTGTTTTGTATTCATTTTTAAACAAGGTTTATTAGCTGTCCATTGTCTGTTCTGTTACTATATATAACATGTAAAAATTTAGTTGACAGATACTAATCTGTCATAATGGAGCTCTTCAGAGGGCAGAAGACTGCTTTATAGATATATAAAAAATAACGTGTTCTGATAGGATAGAGACAATAAAAGAATTGTCACATGTTTATCTTTCAATAGCTCTCTCTCCTTTAACTTTTCTTGTGCTTATTTGTGATTTAATCTGTGCCTGACTGCTCAGTTATGATGTGGAAGTGAATACTTCTCACCTATTTCTTAGTGCTGTCTTTACAGCTTAATTAAACATTTTTATAGTAAGTGGAACTCAAACACTTAAAAAACAGAAAACATTTCAAAGGCCTGAAACATAGGTCATAAAAGTCAATGACGCCTAAAATTGGGCTGCTTAATCTCAATTGAAAAATTTGAATAGAAATTACTTCTATAGATGTGAATATACTGTAGTTGTCACTCAAAGTAATGAATAAACTATTCCTTTTTTTTTTTACTTGTTTGTTTTGTTTTATCATATGGTGCTTTATTCATTAGTACACATTGGTTTTGGTTCTGCTGTAGCGTCATGCTGAAAACAGTGGGCCGTATGTCCCACTGCAGCACTGAGGAGCAGTATAGATGCGTCAGCTGATATTGCGCCTGGATGAGTAAGTCTTGGCTGCTTTCAGGAGAACACTGCTAGGATGTTCTGCACATATCTAGGAGAGCACACTTTGAACACTAGAAACAACAGAAAATTATTGCAGTCACATGCTAATTACTTAGCAAGCACTTCTAAAACTCTCGTTATTTGGTTCGATTGGTAGATCACTTGGTTAGATCCTTATCAAGATTTGGGAGCTATTTTCTTTATATCTTGGTCAGATTTTTTCTCTGAGAAATTAGATGGAAAGTTGGGGCATAAATTCTAGGTCTTGGATTCAAAAGATGGCAAAAGTGGGTTAGTACCTCTGATTTAAAAGATAAAATAAAACTGAAATACTAGATATGGAGAAATAGTGATAGAAATGTAGATAGGAAAATTCTTAGACTTTTTGGATGAGTTACCTGAGTGCCGCAAGAAATAATAAAAGGTTAATGTTGCTCATTTTCTAAAGAAACTCCCCATCTCTGTGATGTGACTTTAAAGCTGCTTTTGTTATGCCTACAGTGGTTCAAATCAAATTTCTGAATTGTTAGAGGTTGGTTTCATTTGTTCTGTTACCTTTGCATCATCATAAACATTCAGAGAACCAAATAATGATCCAGCAAGGTAAAGTAGTTGGCAGTATTAATAAAAGTAACAGAGAAGGGACCTGACAGGGAGTGTTGGGCGGGGAGTTTTCCTAGGAAGAGCATGTTTAAAGTTATTCCATTTCTCTAGCTGAAGTCAGAGAGGACTGTCTTGTGTGGTAAAGCTTTAATGCTTCATGATCACACAGAAAATTTAATCCCACTCCGGTTAAAAATGCCAGCTTCATGCAATTGCAGAGGGAAACATACAGCTTATGAATTTGTAGAATAAATACAAGAAGAAAATATTACAAAAAGTATTCATGCAGCCTAACAGATTTTTAGAATAAGTTCATAGTAAAAATGTTGATAATAACTGAAACTTACTGTGTAAAAATATGCAAATAAAGAAATGGCTTCAAGGTGTGAGAAGATCAAGCAATCTATTGCATAACTTATAAATCCGTCCTCAACAAAAGATAGCGTTATACAATCCTACACAGCCTCATTATGTGTGTAATATATGGAAGACAATATACTCTTCTTGAAAGGGAAAAATTTAGATGCAGTAGGCAAAATCAGAGGTAGCATGAACTGGAAATAATAAATGTCTCCATATATGTGGGCAAAGCTTTGTGGGACAATGTATTTTAAGTTACAGAGGAGATGCTTTCTGTAACGGCTGCCTCTAATTTTATATCATGGTAAATTAAAAGTATAATAAATCTTAATTTTGTATCTGCAGACTATTCTGAATTACAAAGGAGGGAAGGAAGGCAGAAAAATAACCCCAAACCTTTCCTTAATTCTTCAGGATCTTTTTTTTTTTCTTGGAAGTTTCACTTAATCGGTCTCACTTTGGTTTTGCTAAAGTCTTGGCTTCTAACGTGTATAACTCATAAAGTCACTCCTGTATCGGGCACTGCCACAGTCTCTACGCATGCCTTCACTGCTGGGGAGGTGGGGGCATAAATACATGTAAGCCTACTGCCCTGCTACCCCTTCCTGTCACCATATCTTGAGGCGCTTTATGCAATAAGAGTTATTTTATGACAGGAAAAGCAAAAATGCTCCCATTTCATGGTTGTTTTGAGTCACTCTTTTTATGTTCTATCCCTTTTATCCACGCTCTTCTGTGTCACTATCTTGGCAGTTGCTCTGCTTTGGGTCAGGCAAGCATCTCAAGAGACTACACTTCAAGTGTGCCCAAAAAAGGAAAAAAATGGGTCTTTTTAATATGAGTGAAAACCTTTCTTTTTTTCTCTTTTTTTTTTTCCTTTTTGCCTAACTTAATATAAACTTTAAATCCAGGACGTTACATGATTCAATTTCAGGTTTCAGTGGGATTTTTTTTTTCTCAAAACAAATTAATTGACCTATCCCTAGTTGCAAATTATTTGTTATTCCCAAATTCTCTATTGGTTCTATATGTCCCAATGATTTTCTTGGATTTCTTGGCAGTTAGGGATATGTGTAAATAATTGGTAATAAAAGGAAAAAATTGCAGTGGGTAATGGGAATTACATAACTTCCCATTTCATTCAGGGAGTATATCATACAGAATATATTTAACTAGAGCTTTTAGAATACTCTTATATACACCAAACAAGTTAATCTAATTTCCCCACAGTCGTCATAACCAACTTTTATCAATGGATTGAGTGAATAGTCATGACTGCATCGTAGCTGACACATCTTTCCATGCACAATAATGTAGAGTTTGGGAATTCATGGCTCAGAATTCACCTCATATAATTCAAATTCAGTGGATATCAAAACTTCAACACAAAGTAATTAATTGTAATTATGGACTATCTTTTCAATGATATTTTTACTTCTAATCAATGAATAGGGTCAATTACTTCTGATCATTTATAGCACAACGGAAAATACAGATAAGGGAAAAATAAAGAACATACTTGAAAATAATCTAACAAATTGTTAGTGTTCAGATTGTACTTTACCAATTAGTATCTGAAAAAAAACCCAAACACTAAACAAGAATAGGAAAAAGCAAAGGTACTTTAAAAATATCTTTCCTTACATACTTTCACAAGAAGAAATAGCAAGGAGTGTCTAACTCCAATGTATTTTAAGTAATTGATGAAGAACATTTTTCCTGGCGATTACTTTTAATGTCCATATCTCAGTGGATAATAATATTTGAGCCTCAGGCTGGGTAATCATATTTTCTGCTGTCTGCATTAGAAATACTGCTTAGATTCATATGGTTGATTCTATAGTCCTTGCTCTCTTTGTAACATTCTGCATCATAGCAAAATAGCACCCTAGTGCTCTTCTATACTTGAATAAGTATGTTTTGTTTTGTATTTTTCTAAAGTTAGTTTAGAGTAACTATACCTTAGTATGTGTAGAGAGATAAACTAATCAGAACGTTATATCTGGTGCTAAAGGGCAACAAAAGTGTGAGTAAGTGGAGACAGATAAGCTTGTGCAGCTTTGAGAATTTTTAAAGCCACCATGTTTTGAACTTTTTTTTTTAATATTAGAAAATTATTTCTGGCCTGCCCCTGAAAATGCTGTGTTACTGAGATCACGTGCAGCAGGAAGCTGAAATCTGAGTTGAAAAGCAAAAAGGTGGTGTGATTTGCTCAAAATTGTTTTAACATCTTTTTCACGCTAATGGTTGAATGACATTTTAGAGAAAGGGGCCTCAACAGTATATTTCTGCAGCTCTGTTCTCCATAGCAAGGCCAGCTAGCAATCCATTCAATAACCCCTGCAAATTAGAATTACTTTAGGGACGTGACGTGTCCCAGCGGCCACCCAGCAGATGAGAGCAATCAGGGAGCAACAAGCCTCTACCATTCAGGGTCAATGATTTATGACCCTAGAAATAACGTAAAGGATAAGTGAAATCTACATATCATAATGATGATAAAATGGACACTTTGCTTAATGTCAGTAGGTGTACTTTTGATATCTGCAACACCTTCCAGGAGATGCAAGACCAGATTTACAGATGGACAATCATCAGCCTCTCAGGTTTTGAGTTTGTTTTTCTAAAGTAGAATTTCCTTTTTCAATTTGTGTAACTTAGGCAGCATGCAGGCACACATGGTTATGCACATATATATAGATAATCTTGGTAGGTGTGCGCTATCTGCTTGTAAAAAATCTGTAACCAGTGTTCTGGTTTATAAAGCTGATAAAACATTGCAAGGTAAAAAGGTTTGCAACATGTAACAGTGGTGAGTTATGGGAGGTTCACCCAATGCACTGCGTGCATACTTACATCTAAAAAAAACTTCACACGTTAGCAGAGCCAACAGCGTTTAGGTTCATCTGCTTTTTGGTGCTTTGGGAAGACTATAAATGAAGAGTTAATTGAACAACAACAAAATACGTATCAAAACAATCCCACAACCCATTTTTCGATAATTGTTTCTTCTCTTAAGAGAACATTACCTCTCTCACAGATGGTCAGAGTGATGTATTTGGGGAAATCAGCCAAACTTGGCTTTTTTCCTGGTCTCTCTGCTTAGTAACTGCAGCATTTAACCCCAGAAGTATTATTTAACTTTGCTCCAGATACCATTTTAATCAACAATACTAGGCTTCACAGTTGGAAAACTCTTTTTAAGGTCTCTGAACACAGATTTTTTTTTTTTTTTTTTAGTGTTTTGGATTTATGGAAACAAACTCTGCCAAAGTAAAGTTTGCTTACTTTCAAATCGCTTGAAAAGGGATTCCTGAAATATGACTTGTAGAAAGGTTTAATGAGTCATGTAAATGTCATATTACTAGGAAATGACCTTCCAACAATGAAATCAGCGGTGTGGAGGAAAAAAGATTTACTCCCACCTCATACGTAGGAAGGAAGATATATTAAACAGTTGAAAGACTCATGTAGACGCTGGGTGATCTGACTGTTAGATTGAATTCCTTCTCCGAGACTAAAATCCAGGATTTAGTCTCGGTGTTGTAGTACCTTATGCTCATAGCAGTATTTTCATATAAAGTGGCTTTGATGTAAACTTGAACATGCAAAAACGGTGAGGTGCTCAAGCACCAATAGGGTGGGATTGTATAAGGACAGCTTAATATTTCATACACGTCTGTGTGGTTGCAGTGGGGAAACAGAAGTTGTACATGATTCAGGGTACCTGTTCCTCTCTGCTCTCAGGCAGAAGCAGGGGCGGGGGGGCAGGTAGAGAGAAGGGAGATACTTGTCCACAGCAAGTTGCGAGTCAGGCAGAATAAAGGAGCTTGACATCTAACCTATGCTTTTCAGTCTCTCTCTAACATTTGTGAAGGCTCAGAGCTTCCATGAAGGTTGTGCAAATACCATTTTCAGAATAGTATGAAACTGCAACTGAAACGACGACGTTTGGTGACGACGGCTTATTCAGTGCAAGCTAAGCTTTTATAAGATGCATGGAAAATCATCCTGTCGTTACTCTTGGAAAGAGCTTCTATGATATTTCAGATGACTTGTAGTTTTGTTATTTTTACCCCAGTGCTGTTCTATACTTTGAAGGCAGAGTTTTTTCAGAAATAAATTTGTTCTTTTTCCAGTCACTGCTTTTGTGGAGATGATTCCTTTCTCACTGTTTTTAGGTGAGCTAGGCTTCCATGCTGCAGGATGCTTTGGTTTTGGCTCCAAGCCCAGCATCTCAGCACATTCCTCTTAATGGAGTTGAATATCTGTATCTCTGCCTGCTTTCCTCTTCGCCGTCTATCTTTTAGTCCAAGCAAAACTTTATTTGTATGATAAGCATGAGCAGGCCAGCCCTCCTTTGCACAGCTAGAAATTCCTTTAGTTCCAACTCTGCGTTGCTTCCCCTTCATGGAGCTGACATTAAGCTAGTTCCGATACTGTCACACTGCAACATAGGCAGGAGTAGGGAGGCTAGAAAGGCAGAAAATATTTTAGCAATAATTGAGCCAGAAAAATATTTTTTTTTTTTTTAAAGAAAAATTTTCTTCAGATAAAACTATATTTGCTTTTTGGAAAAGGTGTAAATATAGATAATGTTTTTTAAGGTGCTAAAAAATCATCTGTTTAAAAAATCTCTTGCCAAGAAAAGGAATTTTTTTAAAAAAAAAAAAGCATGTTAACTAGCTCCTAATACTCAGTCAACTGCCAGGTGTAGCTAGGGCTACTTGTATTAACTCTTCAGGATGTCTTCCAACACACCCATCATTTTTCTAGAAAATGAAAAATTGTGTTTCCTCACAGAACTGGGTTCCTTTCTGAACACTTCAAACTGTGGACAGGTCTCCTTTGCCAGAATAGGTTGAAGCAATCTTTCCCCTGTGCCACATGTTATCACTCTCTGACAGTTGACAGCAGAGCATTTTATGTTTGTTCTCCTTAATCTGTTTGAGCACAAAGATCTGGTTTAGTGAAAGTGAGCTCCTTTTAAACTGCTTAAAATAACCTGCGTGTTACAGATTAAAAGAGGTTATGGAACACACAGACGAGCAGTTCTGTGGCATATATGAGGGAGTGCTACTTTGATCTGGAGTGGCAAGGCAAGTGTCTGTCCCACTGGAAAAGCTGCTTGCATGGCTGCTCATCTGTTAACACCTCTGCTGGCAATTATCCAGTAGTTACTGGGGGAAGAGACTGTTTGTTTATTTAGAAAGCAGAGAGAATGTTATGAAAAAGAATCTTAGGTATAACTGTCCAGTAGCTGAAGTAATTAAATATAGTTAGGTATGCTATAAAGGAAATCTGTGCAGAATGCAAATGTAAATATTGGTAAGGCAACCAAATGTTAAAAAGAAATAGCCTATTTTAACGGATTAAAAATAAATGTCTCGCTATAGAGATAATCCTTAACTGTTAAGTTTCATACTTCAGTTTATTTCAGAGTAGCTGTAATATATTAATGCAGGGGAGTTTGTGATTTGTTCATAATGAACGATTCTGTTTGCTTCTAATTTTCAGATCTGTATTAAAAAAAAAAGAGAACAAAAAAAGAAACAAAAGAATTCTATCAAGTAATTACTTTTATTGAATTCCGGTTATAATAGTAATAGTGTTTAATGCCAACTTCCTAAAGGCTAGTATGATTTAGTCATTATCTAGATTACTCGCTCAACTATCTATTTATTGTTTTATGTTAAGCACAAATGGTGTATGTTTGAACAAGAAAGATTATTTATTTTCTTTTACATGTGGACATCATTCCATACAGAGCTCTAAATCCCACTGAGATTTAAGAGTTTAGTCCAAAACAGTAACGTGCTGGAGTGTGAGTATTGTAAGTAGCCAAATGGAGCCCTGCCTTCTTAAATGAGAATTGTGTGTCCCTGTGGCCTACCATAGAGCTTGTTAGGACTTCAAGCCCTAAGAGTTGGGAGAGAGCATTGTGAATGGCGGTGGGTAACTTTTTTCTAAGTAAATTACTGAGTTACTGGGAGTAGCTCCTGTCAACCTCTTGTGCCTCTGCAGGAAAGGGGATCATGGAAGTGCTAACTAGCAGTTGGTAATACCAATAGCATTCTTAAACTTGGAATCAAAACCATGTGTCCAGTTGATATTGATAACCCTCTGTGCTTTAGTGACTATTTAGCGACTATTACATAATTTCTTTGAGAGACAGCCAGGAATGGGTAGAATGATGAGAGATCCAGCTCCATTGATCTTTGCATAGAAACATGGACCTTCGTTCCTCTGTGCTCTTATAGGAGTTTCTTGTGTTGTCTCTGTTACCTCTTCCCCAGATGTAGCTCTCTTATTTTGCCTCTAGATCACTCAGACTCTTAAGAGGTCCTACCTCTACTGGGCCTAGGGAGTATTTCAGGCTCCTGCCGTGAGCAATAGCTTCTTCTAGTTCCAGTCTCTAGCGCTTTTAAAAGACAAGAAATAACTCCCTTTTTTTACTGGGATAAGTTGTAAAAATTAGAACCTCCATAATCAGAAACAATTTTGTTTGGCTAAAAGTTTTAAAACAAAAGTCATTGAACTTAATGAAGCTAAAGGCAGGCAGCTCTGTAAGAATTTTTTGTTTATTGTGTTTTTTTGCTCTTAGTAAAATGACTGACTCAAATGATTTCAGAATATCAGATTGGCTTGTATTTTTAAGAGGGTTTTAGAAGTTTTTTTGTGCCCTCTCATAGCTTTATTGTGGAAAACGCATTTGTTTGCCAAAAAAAAAACCCAAACCCACTAATTAACAATAATGTGTATAGTTTCTTTTCAATTAGCTATCTTCTTTATTTTCAAACGAGGGACATTTGAGTGTCTTACACTGAAACCATCATTTTTCAAAGAATAGCTCTGCTATAAGCAGGAGTTTACCATGATTGGATTTTTCTTCTGTGTACTCCAGATGCTGGAATTATGGGCAGACTGCGTATGGATGAACACTTTCTGAAATACAGACTCCCCACTTCTCTGGGGAAAGAAAAGACCCTAGGCTCACTGCGCGGTGGTAGCAGACAGATCAGAGACTGAAGTGCTGGGACGTAGGACGTAGCTGGAAGTGGAAGAAATGTGTACAGAAGTAGTTAGGAACATGGCTGGGGACCTCTTTTAAACTTTCTGACTTCTTTCCAATGAGCTGCAGAAAGTAATTGTAAGCTTAGTTTGAGTTGCATCTGTGAGCCTTGTGTCCTGCAACATAACTGTTCTTTTAGAGATTTGTCTACTCTGCCTGTCCTTACCCAGGAGAGGGACCAAAAGACAAGTGTCAGAAACCAAGGAAGTTCTTGTATTCTCTCAAAGTTTAACGTGGAGAAGAAAAAAAAGTGAAATGTGCAATTCTCTTGCCTTTTTGCCGCATTTTCCTTTTTTACAAAAATAATAGAAAATTCATAAAGAAATTTAACTCTCTAGAAGCTGCAAAGCAAAGCAATTTGGCCTGAATATAATAACAAATAAAGTATGGAAGATCCCTTTTTTGTAAACACAGATTTTAATTAGGAAGAAGGTGGTCTGTTTCAGAGCCAGGCTATTTTTTCCAGGTCTGCACCCAGCCAAGCATTTTAATTGGTCTAGAAAGAATCAAGAACTTGGGATGATTTATCAGGATTAAAGAGGGAAAAAAAAGGCAGGGGAAATAGTCAGATACATAGAAAGCAGGTTTTTTGTCAGTTAGGGAAATACAATTAATCCATTTGTCAGATAGCATACATATACTACTCTTCGGGGCATTAAATAGTTCTTCCTATATTAAAAATATTTTCTCGTATAAATTTTTGCCCCTTTGGTTCTATTTCTAAGTCTTTACGAACGCAGTTTATTAAGCTGTGTTTTTACATGTGTATTCTGGAGAAATTAAAATTTCTGCTCTGCCTTCATTATGTTTCCTTTTCCACCTACCATCATTTTATATTTTTCTTCTTAGTCACTTAATATTTTTCTGCTTGTCCCCATTTTACCTGTCTACATCTCTCCCCTTTTCTCTTGCTCTGTTTTTCCTTCTTTTCAATAATTTAATTTACTTTCATTTTGTTTGCTAGCAAGTGTATATGGATTGTTTTTGCCAATATATATGCTTAGCTTTTTGGTTTTTTATCACCATGACGTTCACATCAATCTCAATGGTCTTAATGTCTTTTAACTCTAATTGCAAGGGTTTGAAAATTTTCCTAAAGTCACTGGACACTTAATTGTTTCAAGAAGATTATTTGATTCTGAAGTTAGTAAAAAAATTGAATAGACAATAAGAAAACTTCTGTCATTTCTTAGTAAATATCTACTTTGTGGGCTATTTATTCCAGATTTTGACAGATTTGCTGTCACTAATAACATTAATCTATGTCATGTAACATACTTTGTTTACTATTTAATGTCTTGGAAAAAAAAATTGTCATGCAGTTCTATTTTCTTCAGTAGCTGTCAGGAAATAGTAACTGAGATGAGTACGTAAGCAGTCCGGTTTGGGAAGGCTGTAGCTGAATACTGGAGTGGTCAATATGTCTTAGAGGTTTAGGTTGCAGTTTTCTCAATTAATTGCCGCTTAACTTTTAAAGCATAGTGCCGCTCTAATACAGAATACAGATTAGTGTGATGTGAAGTGATTTTTACACAGTACTGCTTTATCTCTTGTTGGTGGGGGTTTTTTGTTTGTGGGTTTCTTTTTTTTAGTTTGTCTTTAAACATGACGGTTACCATTTTCATTCATTATAGGTACTTGATACCTTGCCATTGCAGTGCATATTTAATTTGGAAAGTGGGAGTAGCCTGCTCATTCTTTTAGAAAATAATGGAAACCTTTGTTTGCAAACGTAAGCCATGTTCTGCATCTGTTAAATATGTTACTTCCCACCAGCATAAGAAAACCTCCCTCGTAATCCATCTGATTGCTAGGGTGATGGAGGTGTTCTCCAGTCGTTTCCAGAGCAATGTCAGCCAAGTTAGCTTAAACAGTTTTCCCCACCATTTGAAGCTGAAGTCTATCATTTGACTGATAAAGAGGTGATGCACGTGCATCTTCAGTTCTTTCTGCTGAATAGCAGCAGAAGTGAGGTAGCAAGCACATTGCATGCTACAACACCTTCAGCCTCTCCTGATGTTGGAAATGGAATATTTCCTTCCGGTGCTCCAGTTTGGCCAGTGTATTGAGAGAATGATATCTTTGTCCTGACACCAAAGGAGAGTGCATATTACTGGAGAGAAGAAATCTGCTAAATACAGTTTACAGACCCAATGTCAACCTCTCTCATCACTGTTGAAAATACAGAAGTTCAGCACGTGGTTTTTTTTTTTTTCAGGTAGGAAACAAGGAGACACACCCTTAATTTCCCATTTCCTGTAGGATTTAAAATTTTTGTTCTACACCCTTTTACTGCAAAAGGTGCAGACTTCATATAAAGTTACAGAGTTAACTAACATCGTTGTGGCTCGCATTTAGAACTCAAATAATTGGCTTTTCTTAACAAATATAAGCAATTTTAATTACAGAGTTCAAAGAGCAAGGAATTCTCCAGAGCAGTTTACCCAGTTTAGAGGAGAATGCAGAGTGAAGTATTGAAAATTATTAAAATGTTTTGGTTACTGAATGTGTAATGAGAAATGGTAGGAACTAGCCTTATAATTTGTATATGCAGGGAAAGGTGGATATATATTTTTGTATATTTATACGGCTGTGTGTTTACAACATGGTGGTTTAGACATAGATCCAGAAATGGCAGAACTGTATTTATATAGGGCAGATTCAAGATAAAAGAGGAAGTTTTGTTTGTCTCTGGAAAAGGATGTCTTAAATAATTTATCACATTTTCATTCTTGAAAGGGCCAATAATTGCATATCTGTGGTCTTATCTGTATGTGTGTACAACTGCAATCTGAAATGCTGCAGTTTTTAAGTATAAAAGAAGATAAAGAAACTAAACTGTTCTTATCTTCTGTAAATAAACAAAAAATTGTGTCCTGTTAACCACATAACGTACCCTGGTTTTTCTGGGAACCTTTCTGGTTTGTACAATATACAGTTTTATGTTAGAACATTCAAGGTTCTAAGTCAGTAAAACCACATCATTTTACATCTGACCCTGAAAAGGTAGTGAATGATGGCGTTAAGTTTAGCGTATTTTTTTCTTATGGACTGATGCAGGGAAGAGGATTTCAACGTGTCACATGAAACTAGCATTTCCCCTTAGCTGTTGCTTGCTAAATTGTGTTAGAAATGTAGTGCAGGCCAGATAATCAATTTGCATGCCAGAAGAGGTAGGAAGACTATAGGTGGCAGCAGTAGATGTGTTTAACCTTCCTTTTTGCTCATCCAAACCTAGATGGCTGAGAACTTAAAACTTCTCAGAGAAAGCTTTTTGCCATCTCAAAGTTAAGTTGCAGAGTGTACTGCCATGAGTGGCAGTATTGAACGTATTGTTGTACACCCAGAGTCTGCTTGTGAGTGTTCATGTTGTGGAGAAGCATATGTGCTTTATATTTGCATCCTTGTACTGATGCTACAGGAAAACATATTCAGGACTTGTATTTCTACTGGGAGCCACTTGATAAATTGTAGTAGACCACTTGTCTTGTCTCGATTCCTTTAGCAGTATTTTCCTCTCTACGCATCTATCTAGTTGTGTTTAAGAACTAGCTTCTACTTTATCTCCATTTAGGCCAGGATGACAAACTATTAATTCACTGGATAAGCTGCTGTTCGTAACAAAGAAATTGCTGCCAGTTCTTCATGTGTACTCTGGCACAGGATTCCCACACTGTGGAAGGAATCACAGTTTCCTATAGGCAGGTACTCTGGGATTACCAACAATTTCTCCATTATGACCAAAATTATGCGAAGAGATTGTCCGTTGATTGAGGGAGGCTGTACTGTTATGGAAAGAGGCTGCAGCTCCTTGACGGAGGCTGTTTATTCCCTACTGCCCTGCCAGGGAAGTGAGTTCTGGACTTGAGGCGAGTCAGCTGTTGGAGCTGATGGGAGATGATGGTGACTGGCTTCCTCACTGGTGGTGGACTTCAAATGTGTCTGATCCTGTTAGACCGAGGCCATTGCTGACATAAAACTATAGAGCCAGTTGGAGAGAATTACTGTAGACAGATTTTAATGTTGAGTCACTCTTTTAGCACCCATCTTGAATTACACATATTTGATAGGAGCAAGGTGTACAAAGAGACAAGGAGAAATTCTCTCAGCTTTATGTAGCGTAAGCAAACTAAGCACAATACAGATGTAGGAAGAGCCTGTAAATACTTTCAGATACAATTAGCTTTCTGTGTAAGTGGCTAATATAGCTGTTACCTAAGCTTAAGCACTCATGAGGAGGTCCATGTACTTCTGAAAAGAAGGACCAGGATTTTCAACGAAATATCAGATAGGTTTTTTTGACAGTTCTCTGTTGTAATGTTTTTCATTCTAAAGGTGAAATCCCAGCTTCTTCATCAATAGCAAAGCTCCTATACATCACAGAAGAGACAGTTTTGTTTGAGAAATCTGTAATTTGGAATCACCCTTTCATAAAGATGAAAACATCCTCAACTATGACTTTCATGTTATTTCCCAACTATATTAAGAGCTTGTAAAAAAATCATATAGCACTGGCATTGCTACCTAAAAATATCGTAAGGTAACTAGACAGTCTTGTAGGGTATTTCATAACAAAAATTATATGTTTGCCAGCTCCTGCTACAGCTGTTAATATTTTCACCTTTTTTAATTTTTTTTTTTTTCCTTTCTCCCACTGGTCTTTAATGTGCTTCTCTGTTGCACCTTCAAATTAAAGTCAGTAAGGTAATGCACACTAGAGTTTTAAATGTTCTTCTGCTCCTGCTATGCTTGCTGGGTATACTCTGTTTTGATCAGAGAGCAAAAGTGATGATGCCAACTGCCTTGGCAGGCTTTTCTCAGCCAGGTGTGATTACATGTGGATTTAAATTTTCTTTACTTTGTGGAAGAATGTATCCGGCCGGTATTAAATTGAAGTAGGAGGTGCTAAATCATATGGAAAATTTCAACCACTTCTATTTTGATACATTTGTGTGCAGATGAAAATAAAATACCTTTTGAAAGAAACAATAAGTTTCTCAGTTATAAGATTCAGTTACCTTTCCAAATATATGTAAAAGGGAATATATCTACAGGAAACAAATTTGAAGCTAGTATGCATGATTATTATACCCCTCACCCCCTTTTTTTTTTCATACCTGGCTCCCAAAGTGTAAAATTTTGATTCCTAAAGGAGTTAACCAGATACACATGCAAAACAGGCAATCTGTATGTGAATTCTGCTATCATATGAATCCTTATCGCATCTGCTGTTTCCTTACAGCTGTCCTTTGTTTCTTGCTATTCCTGTCAAGGAGTCCTAGAACCCACCATTCAGATAGTCCTTACTCAACTGAGTAATACACTTGGAGGCATAAATATATTTTTGAAGGATTTAGCTTTTAAATCTTGACTGCTGGGAGGAACAGCTTTTGGGGCTTTTTTCAGCTTTTGGGGCTTTTTTTTTTTTTAAGTTTTGTCTAATGAGTATACTTTTCCAAATATTAAGAGCTGTGCGTAAAGAGTTGCTGTGAATAAGGCTTTTTTACTTCAAGCATGTTGTCTTTGTGGTGTCTCACATAAGTTATAAGGATTTCCTTTGTCTCTTCTTTTTTTATGTAGTGCGATTAAGGACTCAGTACAAATAAAGAGGTTGTGGCATGACTTAGAATTTATTGCATTTATTAAAGTATTCTGAACTCAAACTTTTAAAAATAGTGATATCAATTTCAGATATTTAAGGGGATAAGTACCTAGTGAGGATTTAAGGTAAGGTTGATTGAGGAAGTAAATCTACTTTCTGAACGTCTACAAAGAAAAATCAAACGAGAAATTCAGTATCAAAAACATCAAAGACAATAATGCAGTTGCTTTCATCTCCAGTGTGTGCTTGCACTTCAAAGAAAAGCAAAATGCTTACCCTTCCGCCAGTACCCCCGAAGGAGGATGAGCCTATAGTTGAAGATAAGTCGCCATCACTTCTTTAAGAGAGAACAGGGAAAATATAAGTAAAATTTTGCACAGAAAAAAGCAGCTTTACATTATTTCTTTCACTGTAATGGTTATATCACAGGACATTTCCTGCACTCAAGAATCCTCTTGTTTCATTAAGATGATGCAAGTAATTATGTACCCCTCAAACCCTGCTCTTCACTCAAAAATTTTATTTCCTCTGTTTATCTCTGAAATCTAAGGATAAGGCAGTGGTCTCTGAGGTAAAGTAATATTCTTCATCCTAATTATCACTTTTGCAAAATGTGCTGATTACACACATTTGAACATGTACATTTGCTCACTCATATCCCCCCATACTTTTTATCTTGGAATTGATGATATTAGATTTAATTCTCTAAAGTCATTCTGTATTAACAATTTTGTGAGGGACATGTTCAGTTACTCTGGCAATGTGAGGAGAGGGAGAAAGGCAAATCAACCTGTAACGCCTGTCTAAACAGTTTGCTGTGAAACCAACAAATTTTAGGGCTGACCATGCTATAGAAAATCATGCATGTAATGATTCCCCAAATTTAGGTACCTGATTCAGCTCTCTTGATTGTCAGTGAAAATCCGGTCCAAAAACAATCCCTAGAAATTAACAGGGAAAAATATCAGGACATTTCCCTTCTGTCCTTGCTTTGGGGAATTTTATTTTTCAGGCAAAGGTTATTGCTAAAGATATGCAGTAAACTGAAAGCATGAAAATATCATAACTTTTATTTCTTTGAGCGCGAACAGGTTTAAAATGGTTGTTGAAATGAGACTAAATCCAGTTTTGGCTTTTTTTCCATGCTGCTTTAGCTCAGTTTCAAAGTTATCTCTGATCAGGAAGCTTGACAGGCACAGTGTTTGCAAATCCTCACCAATGAGCAGTTACAAGATTTAAAAGTGAAACCTCTGAATAGAGCCAGTTTGCTCAGTCAGCTTTATAAATTCAGTTATTGAACCATCTGCAAGATAGACTTATTTTATTTTCGTCTATCAGATCTAAATCCTGCACAAATAGGAGAGTCAGGGCCTAGTGAATATCATCACATAAATAATTGTCCACATGTTCACAGTTTTTTTCATAACATACCAATCAGCTGAAAAGGGATTCATAACACTGTAAACTGAACTGGTTGCTTTTAAATGAGGGTCCATAGAAATAGAAATATTTGGCAGTCACTATAATAGGGAAATGTATCTTTGGCCTTTGTTCCTTGTCCTTCTGTGGCATTGAATAGACGAGAAGTTTAATCATTAGGCATTAACATTCTCCTTGCAGAATGTACATGGCCTGAACTGAAACCTTGTAGTCTGGTTGCCAGACCAGTGAGTCAAGCTACAAATAAGGTGGTAATTTTCAAGACTGAATTACAGTAATAACCAGGCCTTTAAGCACAATAGGTCTTCTGCGTTATATTTAAGTCATTGGTAGATTTTAGTATTTTGGCAATGAAGAAGATTTTTTTTTTTTTCCCCCCCAGAGATCATCCCTCAGTTAGGGATCCAGGAAGCTTCTGACAGTTTCAAGTATCAAATCATACGCCTAACTGTGGTGCCATTTCTGAAAAGAGAGAGCAGAACACAGCAGTATTGATGCAAACTCTTGTATAGTGCTGATGTATTTTGTTGGGCACTCCTGCTGTAGCTGTATTTAATATTAATCAGTATTTCTCATGAGATGAACCATAATGACCAACTGTCATGGTGGCATCATTTTAAGCAGCAGCTTGAAATGTTATTCTGTGACTGTTTGGACCTGTTTGTTTTGCATGAGAGAAGGAACCTATTGTTTCCTTTTCCACAAACTTGCTGCTTATGGGCATTTGCATTCTGCTCAAAAGGAACAAGAAGTCATTAATTCACTTTTTAGTCTGTGAATTTTTCTAGTCTCTACTGCACAGAAGAGATTATGGAATGGCTTGGTTTGGATACTGTAGCTTTATAGCATTACAATTTAGATTATATTCTAGTTTGAGTAATATGGGGTTATACAGTACCAGTCCATATGGTAATCAGGTGTAATTAGCTGGAGAATTGTCGTGAGACAGGTATTTGGAAACAGCAAGGTCATCAAGAATGGCATTGAATGATGACCAGGAATAGAAATTTAATGACATTTGTTAAACTGTTGTAACCAGTTCAAATGCAATCTTTTTAAGAATGGATTTTTTAAAGTTGTGATATAGTGCTGTTTAGGTTGTTAGCCTGAGATTTTCTGTATAGAGTTAAGGATTTCTGAATGTATTGAAATTAAGAAGGAACATGCTATTTATATTCTTACTTACACAATGGTCTTAATTTCTTTCATATCCTATGAACTAGTTCTTTGTAAGAGTTATTTTGATAGGAACCTAGAATTTCTGCGCTTTAAAAATGGCCTTTTAAATCCAGTCTTTGATCTTATTGCTATTCAGGTATTTATACATATGTGTATAAGTGTATATATATAAATATCTCTCAAATATGTATATTAGCTGTGCATATATTGAAGTATTTCATACACATGTAATGAAATACCCATATAGGTATATGCATATATTGTATCATATAAAAAGTGTGCCTCTGTCGCTTACAGTTTTAGCCTACTGTGAGGGTAGGCAAAATAGATGAGTTTTTCCGTAGAGGTCTCTCTCTTCCTCTGTTACATGTATGTACTTTTCTGGATATGCTTTCTGAAACTTAATGACATAGTTATGGCATGCTTCCTTCATGTCTGGAGCAAGTTGATGACAGTCTGTCAAGTCTACCCTCAGTATTTTAAACTTTCCAAAACTGAAGCTTATTTTTTGTGACAGAGGAATACAAATTCATAGTCTCATCCATCAGAGATCTTTTTTTCAAGAACAGTCAAAATCTGCTGATTTTCTCTTCAAAAGAAAGAAGAGTAATTTTGATATTTGTAAGCATGTGTGCTCAATGAATTCATATGTGTCTTTGCAAAGCATGTGTGTACCATGCAAAACTCTGCTCTTTGCTAGAAAAGATTGAAGTGGCTTATGTATCCTATCCTGAAACAAAGACAGTTCAACAAGTCCAAAACAGATCATGAAGGCCTGGTAGGGAAAGGCAGAAATGGGTGTAGCATTGATGGCTGGACCCAGAGTCTTCAGAGGTCCCAGCTATCCCTCGGCAGGCATGCTATTCCAAAACACTCTGGTTATCTGCGAAGTGTAGGTCCAAGATGCTGTTCAGGTCTTTCAGCTATGTTGAATATCTAGTTAGAGAAGAAAGCAGGTAAACACACATCGATCTTGAGAAACCCCTGTTTCCTTTGAGAACTGGTGCAATGATGAGAGAGGTGAAGCATAAACACTCTTAATTCTATTTTCTGAAAACAAAATTCCCTGTAAAGTTTATTTTTTTTAATTAAATGAAAGCTCTTTCTACTACCAACCATGAAGCATTGTTCTGTCCTGAATATCTGAAGAGCTACATTTAGAAAATATAATGGAAGAGGCAATAGTAAAGACATAAGATCTCCCATTTTTATTTGCTGTTACAATACTTTAGAGGAACATTATGTTTTGTAGCTTATATTTATATCAGTGTGCAAAAGAAACTACTACACTTCAAATATAAATTTAAATTTATTGGTTTTCAGTGATCAGTTTGTGCATGCAGTGAGTAAAAAAAACCTAGTAGATATCTTCACATAATGCACAAATCTTTGCATTGTGGTTTGGAAAGCGAACGTAGAATTCCACTCATTTCCTCAGTCAGCGTCACAACCATTACATTATTTAAACATTTTATTTTTGTCTGTGAAGAGTGAGTTTCTCTGGCCATTTAGTAATGCAAAACAGATGAAACCCTTTAATGATTTGCTGGCTGGCACAAAAGCTTTTATTGTTTAAAAAAAAAGTTAATCTCTTGAAAATGTTATACTATTGACAAAGTTGCTTGCAATAATTAAGAAATTTAAATGAATCACTCACAGAGCTGTAACAATTGGGTATTATGGTTTCACAGGAAATAAGAGTTTCAGATATTAAATGTTCATATTGTGGCATGAAAAAATGCTTTTCATCTTAAGAGTAGCTTATCTTCTAGTGGAATTAGCTCAAAACAATATGCATTGAATCTAATGTCTAATTTGTTGTTATTATTCAGAGAAAGAAGTCACTGGGGCTTTCTCCCCTAGCTGAGAGACAGGGCCTGGGCCAAATCTTTTAGACAATCAGGTCCCTTGGTCTGATGAGGTATTTCTTTTAGCTCTGTAGCGAATACAGTCTCCAGACTATTTAAGAAGTATTAGTGACTTTTCTTTAAAATATTGTGCACTAAAGGCTAAGTCCTTGTCTAAAATAAATAAAGATCAAAATTCCTGTTGATTCCATTTATACTTGATAATTATGTTGATTCCATTTTAGGAATTTTTCCATTGCTCTCACAGAGACCAGTGCAAGTCCCTTAGCAATTTTGCCCTATGCTTAAGCGAAAAGGTTTAAACTATTACAACTTCATTATGTGCTTTTACATAAGTGTTTCTGATTACTTGAAATAGGAGCATAAGGTAAGAAAAAAATTACAGTGGCTTACCTTCTTAGTTTATATTTTATTTTTTTAATAAAATCCATTATCTTTGATTAATCTTTTTTTCCTATCTCCTACATTCATTACCTGTAGTACCTGCAGTATGAGCCATGGTGTCTGTTGTAATAAATGGCTCTATAGAGCATGAGATTAAATTAGATTATTCTTGTACGTATGGGTTTTGTGAGACTAATTGCATAGGTCACGGTCTTCCTTCATCAGGGAACCTGGGCGAAGAATGTCTGTCTTCTGAGCCCTTTGAAATGCCCAATACACAACCCTTTAGTCTTTATTAACATTAGGAATACCACAAAGCAATGCATTGTCATACAGCAGATAGTCAAACTTGGCCAAGCACTGTATCAGAAATTAGCTTGTTATTTGAACAGAAAAGATTGGTTATTAGTTACAAGGAAAGTTTGAGAATGCTTTTCTTAATATTGGCATAACAGGATCAGGGGTTAAGAAAATACGTTATGTCCCAATATAAGCAGGTGCAGCACTTCACCATTAAGAATTTTACACAGTTGTGTCTTGAAAGAGCAAGTATTTTCCAACTCACGCGCTACAAACTAAGGCAGCAAACTAAACGTAATTTAGAATTAACTGTATTAGATGTTCTACAGAAGTGTGAAAGGTGGCCTGTTATGGGCAGATTAAATTTGCAAAATTAAATTTGAAATTATTCATCTTTTGAATATATATAAATATACATATATTCACTATAGCTATAAAGCCCAGCATGAAAATGTATTACATATGTAACCTTGATTAAGTCAGATTGTCCTTTACAGGGGGACAGCAAATGTTCTATTTGTTTGTCTCTAAAACTGTGTTCCTTCCTCTTTAAATAATCCCCTGTCCCTGCATGAATGCCTGCACGTTAATGTTTAAATGTGTTTAAATGTCAGTTATCTGACATTAGAAAAAACATCATTAATGCCACATATTAAGCAATTATCATGGCAGGGGAGCTAAGGTTTACAAACACATTCCTGCATTCATTTTTTATTTACTTGCAATCTTGATTTTGTCTGTATTAAAGCATGGATTAAAATAGTTGACAAATATTCTGAACGTTAGCTCGCTAATGGACAGAGCAAATAGACCTATCACTTTTATTTCTTAAATATATAATTATAGTGAATGATATGATGCTTATGAAGCTGAGAGACTAATAGCTTGATTCTGATCTAGAGCAGACTTATCCTCTTGGACCTGAAACTTCTTGTCTGCAGTGCAGCTCTCCATTGGATATTCCGCACTCATCCTGTGATCACAGCAAATGGAGCTAATAGATATGATGTGTATAGACTAAGCAATAGGTATATATGCTATGGCTAGGAGCACTGCTGCATAGATCTGTTCTCTGTGGTGCAGACAGGCACTGGGAAAGATTTACCATAGTGCCTTGAAAGTACTTTTTGTCCTCAACTGTATGTCATTTTTGCTGCTCATGTTTCAGCCTTTTGGAGAGTACAGGCTTTAGGCACAGCAAATTAAAGTGTGATGTGAATAAACATGGGTTTAGGAGAGTGTAAAACTAATTTACATTTTTTACATTGGCTAGAATTTGAAGCTGATTTGTTGTCATATTGGAAGATGGCAAAACAAGAGTTGGATAAAAAGCAATGGTGATGTTAACTTCCCTTTTACTTTCAATTACTCATGTGATGCAACGGATTTTAACATGCCCAAGAATAGTTTTCAGTTGCTGGTAGCCCTGCTGCATGTGTGGCAGGATTTTCCAAGGGAGTTCAGCTCCCACTGAAGCCTTTTGTTTCGATGCCTGAATGAGAACTAAGCACTTTTGGAAATTTGAGCCTTACCTTCTTTGTGTACAAGGATAATTATATCCTATGCTTTTTTTTTTAATTCCTTAGATTTTTTTTTATTGCAATTGCACTATGACGGCATCCTAATGTGGGACTTAGATTGAGGCATAGCCCTCAGTCAGTGTTTCCCATCTGAAGTCCTCAAAGCACTTTACAAAAGAGGTCAATGTCTTGATCCCATGAGGAAACAGAGCCTGTAATTGTGCAGGCAGCTGAGCCAATCTAATTAATCACTGCTGCCTAACGTGGGAGCTCATGCTCCCACCCCTCTTCCAGCCCCTGCTCCCTTGTGCCAGGTTTAGCAGGAGGAGTAGGAAATTGCCCTTTTGATACCGGGGTGCAGTGAGTTGACTTTAGCTTCTGGAAGAACAGGGGACACACAGCGCTGGGGGCTGGGGAAGGGGGGCGGGAAATGCTGCAGTATAGAGCCCAGAGAGTTTGACGTCAGTAAAATGCTTAGAGCCTCCTTAACAATATTAAATTATCTAAAATATCCAATATATATATATCAAAATATCTATTTTGAGATATATATATCAAAATATATATTACAAAATTAAAGTCTACACACCCATACAATGATGAGATTTTATAGTTATTTATTGCCTGGGATTATTTTAATAAGAAATAACGTTATTTAGAAATAATGTATTTCTTTGCAATTTGTGGATGTCTTAGGATCTAAAGTCATTGGTAATGTTTGATCATTCTTTATACAGAGACAGTAGAAACAAGTCATACAAGAAAACTGCTAAGCACAAAAGGCCTCTATTTCTGGTATTCCCAGATACTTTTAGTAAGTTTGCCTTAGCTGACGTTTTAATTTAGCATTAACAAAGAATTTTGTGATGTTTTATATGCTGTAATCTAATATTCTGCCTGTGATTTCATTCAGAACTACTATACATTTAAATCTCAGTTTGGAAGCTAGATACCACAGGAGAATAGTCCTGGAAAAATCTAAATTATCAGTTATGAGCTGATCTAAAACTTACAGTATTGAAACATCTTTTGAAATATGCATTAGAGAATCTTTAAAGAGATCATACAAAATTCATCAAAACCCACTTTTCAGAAGCAGCTACTTTTTCATCAGGGTTTTACATGTCACTGTTTCTAGTTCCAAATTTTTCAGGTATTTACATACAAACAAAATACTGTATATGCGCACACACACGGAGGAAGAGATGAGAGCTCATCTATTGCCAAGTTGTGTGTTAGAAAAGACAAAGCAGCTGTAATACTCTTGAGTTATGCAAAACTGGGTAACAAATCTAAAAGAAAGAGTAGTGTCTGGAGGTTAGGGACTGTGCAGGAAGCAATTTCTTCCATACCTAGTCAGTGTTTCATTAGCAGATGGGGCGGATACAGCAAAGAATTTTGCCAATGGTCATCCATACTCAATAGGTACAAAGATACTTTTCTACCTTGCATATGTTTTGTATTTTTTAAACTAGTCCCTTGGCTGGGAATCCTGTACGAGAGCAGGCTGCTCCTTCAGTCAAAACCTTGAGTATGTAATAGCATCTGACCTTACCAATGTTGATTATGATTTTGGAGTATTTGTGCATCTATTTTGCTCATTCTTGTATTTACTTGTGTTGTCTCTATACCTCTCTGTCTAGTAATAAATAGACATCTTGTAGACTTACATCTCTCAGCTGTTCCCATGTCTTTAGTTTGCCTGTCACGAAACTACAGCTTTGCTTCTCTGCGTTCTGTGCTGAATGGTTGTTCTCTCTGCTGTTAATTTGGTAGACTGCATGGAGCAAGAGATACTCAGGCTGATAGTCAAGTTATTAAGAGCTAATCAGGAAGCTGTGTGAGAAACAGGAATTCCTGAAAGCTGTTATTCATACAGGAAATATGCTAACCAGGAATAGAGGGAGAAGCAAAAATGAGTGAAATGCTGATTTGCTCTCTCCATGTTTCCCTAGATTTCACCAATCTCCACACTGCTTAGCAATTCACATCCGCTGAGACTCCACATAACTTCTGTCCACTCCCAACCTGACCATGGCCTTTCAGCTGTGCATATGTAATAAATCCTACATCTGCTTTAAAAAAGAAGGGCTGAGAGGAAAATATGGTATAAAAATAATATTTTAATGTCTCTTTTAAACGTCACTTTGCAAATTACGTGCTAGTTATACATAGTTAACTTAAATAAAATACCAAAAGTTTAGCTGCATGAAATTTGACAGTTATATACTTGTCCAAGAGCCAGAGTGACCAGATATATATTTAAATAAACATCTGTCACAACATAAACATCCTTCACTAATTCATTGTCTCAAAGCAACCTGTGCAGCAGCCACACCAAACAGATATACCTTGCAGCATGCCTTGAAGGTAAACAGATAATGAAAATTTTGACCTGCTACTTTTTTCCAACTCATTGTAAAACTACTTTGACTAATCTTCTTCCTCCCGAAGGCATTTAAATAACTATCCGGTTAGTAATTATTCTATTTAATGTACTAAATCCCTTTCCACATGTAGATTTGGATTTCTTCGCGCAGCATGTGATTTTTATGTGAATCATATATTTTCAGAGCACCATGTCTAGCTTAGAATTAAAGGAGGAGTTTTGTCATGGGTCAGTTCTGTACAGCATCAAGCACAGACAGCTGGTATTCATAACTAACAAACTAGGAAGATGCCGGAAAAAAACTCGGTCTTGGTTTGATAAAATCTCTGTGGATTCATTTGTATTGCCCTTTTTCCTGAGGCAATGAAGAGAGAGGGTGTTTTCAGTCAGAGTATTTTAGTTAACAGAAGCATTGTGTGGTGGGTGTGTGTACACCGAAGAGAGTTGATTGCCACCTTGCTGACTTTGCCTTAGGAAGAGTAAGTGATTATTTTAGCACTGGCGTCATTCTGAAGGATTGTAACATATTTTACTTTGTTAACCTTTCTTACTCCATTGGATTATTTGGTCGGAGTCAAGAGACTTAAGCTGATGATTTTTACTTCTGTGATTTGCCAACCCTTATAACTGGTGGAGTGCCAGGTTCTCTGTGAGCTGTCACTGGGTGAGTGTGTTCCAGCTACATCCACCTGTTTATGCTCTGGCTGCCAGGAGAGTGATTGGTTGTCAATTTGGCATCTTTGCCAGCACTAAATCCACTTTTTTTTCTGGAGGAGGAACGTAATTGGCATTGGTAGCTTCACAATTGTGTATTATGAATTTTCACAGACAGCAGGACAGGCACACTTAATACAATGGCTTGTTGAATGATCTTTTTGCTCATGTTTTAGTGAACACATGGATATTTTAGGTGATACTTTTAACTGTAAAAGCAGCATATCTCGGCTGAAGACACTCTGTGTTGCATTAACTGCTTAAAACTGTTTAATGTAATCAATTTCTGTCTTCAGTTCATCTTAATCTATGCCAGTGCTTAGCTCACCACAAAAACATTTGATCACATGCAGAGTTTTTTTGTTGTTTTGTTTTGCCCGGACAATAGTCTTAACAGAAAGAAAGAAAATCAGTAGATGATCAAGAGAAGTTTGTCTGCCACCGTTGTCATTAATGAATTGATATGAAGTGAGTGAAATGTTTTTTTTCCTTGATCATGTAAACCTGAGAGAAAATAAACCCAATGAAATAAAAAACTTCATCTAAGGCATATCAGCCTACCACTGTGTCTCCATTAGCCTTGTGATTTGATGTGAGCTGTCTTAGTACCAGTTTTGTTTGGATTTTCTACTTTAAAAGAGTTGCTGTCCCTCTCAAGTTATCTTTCAGATAGTTGTAGATTACCTCTATATCCAGTTCCTGGGGAATTTTGCTTGTCACAAATATTCTTAGCACTAGAAAGCAAAAAAACCGCACTGTGTGCAGGCTGTAGGTCTTGATAACAGGTAACACAATGAGTTTCCCTGAGAGCACTTCCATGTGCTCTTTAATCACAGCTGAAGTCAGATGGCAGACAGTGCAGGGGCCTTTTCTTCTGTCTTTGTATTTTTGGTGGTGAGATAGGGAAAAAAAGAAGGGACCAAAGTGAGGGAATCATCTTAAAACAAACTGAATTTTCAATACATACAGGTTCTTCAAAGTGACAGTTGTTCTTTAGCAAACAGTTCATTAGATCAGAGTTACATGGAATAGACAGATAATTTCTTCTCTTAATTAAAATTCTGGAGAGGTTTCCCTTCCTGCAGGCTGTCCCAAGCATCCTGCTGTAGTACCTTTCTAAACAAGAAAGAGGTGTCAGGAAAGAGCACTGAGCCTAAATAATGGATATATCCACATTCTCAGAAGACATATTTCCCTTGTGAACAGCAAAATGTCTATGTTATTTGCCATACCATACAACTCAAACTATAAACTTATGCAAGCCTTGTAAATTGAGAATCTCCCAGTACAATGTAACAGAAATGTTTTAACACAAACTAAACCATTTCTATTTCAGTCTTTAAAATATTTTTCAGGATCGCTGGTACTCTCTAGGTTTGATGAAAAGTGAGGAATTCTGACCAAATTTAATCTTTCAAATATTTTTCTTTTTTTTCATCTGATAGATAATACTCTCCAAAGTTATGCATTTTTCATAATTGAGCAAAACAGAGGGCAACATTAAGGGCTGTGGCAGTGTAAACGTTAGTCAACTGCTAAGATGCAGAGTGAAGAAGTACTATATGCAGTTGAAACAGGTTGCATCTCTTACTATCTGCTTCTAAATAATTATCTTCCAGGAAACTTTAGGATTTTACTCTTAAATTCCCCATCAGGAAGGTGGGCTTCTGGGAGTTCTAGAAGTTGTTGCTCTCAATACCTGCCAGTGTTTTTAAAAATGGAAAAGGAAATGATTTGTGTCTTTTCCAGCAACGTGGCTAATTAGGGAATTAGTTCTCTCTAACTGGACCAGCCCTGGAGCTTGCTGGGCAATTTATGTTGGGCCAAAGAAAGAAGTAGGGAAGGGGCTATCGCAGGATGTTTTTTCACTAAGCTGTTCATATGTTCATGATCTCCCTCTGCTGCCTTTACATTATGAATTTGTCATTGTTCAGTTAACTGGCTGATCTATACCATTAGCATGACTTATAGGCTGTGTTCTTTAACCTTCCAAGGTGACATCTGTCTGGAGCAGACAACAGCTCACTTCTAGCTCCAATACTTTGGTTTCATTCCCATAGAAACTAATGGACAGGAGTCATAAGAGTGAGTGGAGGAATGTCTCTGTCAGCATGGAAGGCGCCTGTAGCCTGAGCTTATCCCAGGCCTGAGAGCTGGGACTTCATAGGAACTGCAATGCAGAGATAGCCAGAGAGGCCCATCTCTGCCAGGTCCCAGTTTGTGTTTCTGTTCTTTTACTTTTCATCCCTGGCAAAGCCACTCATTTTGGCTTGGCAGGGCCTTCTCAGTCTTTGTGGAACACTTCTGTTCTTCACGGTCGGATATCCCTGATAGTGTTTGCTACTTAAATTGTGGACTTAATGGTCTGTTATGCTTGAGTACTGATCTTGGTAAAGAAAGATGCAGTCAAGTGTGGTCTGGTTTTCATAGAATCATTTAGGTTGGAAAAGACCCTTAAGATCATCGAGTCCAACCATTAACATAACAAGTCCGAAGTTTCACTACCAAATTTCATGTCACACATCAAATTTTTAGCCCTTAATTTTGAGGTTCCATTCATGTGGACTCTTTAGTTTTGGAGGCCAGAAAGATAAGTCTCTCAATACATGTTGAACTCTGTAAATTCTGGAGTGAGTAGCTAGTGCAGACTGCTACTTATGACTATGTAGCAGCATACACATGATTTACATGTTACAGCAGTTGATTGAAGGCTCGGGCCTGCCAGAATGTGGGAGAAGAAGAGAAAACATGACTTAGGTCATCTTAATTTGCACATCTTGAGGCTGTCTTTATGTTGGAGAACATGTCATTGATCAATGGGGCCAAGAGACAGAAAAGGAAACCAGAAGGAAACCCATAAAAATGTCCCTAAGCGTTATTAATCAGATAGTTTTTGTGTCATACCTGCATGACTGGAAGTTACCTATTGTAGAAAAGACAAAGAAGCTCTGTCTTGTAATGGTAAAGCTGATATTCCCTGAAATAATTTATAAAGCTCATAATGAAATAGATGGAATTGTGCAAACATTGTTCAGATCTCTAGGGATTATATTTTCTGACTCTTTTGCTTTATTGGCCTGTTGGTAGCGTTTCATATTTCTGCCACATGGATGGTTTTCCCCCCCCCCCCCCAGACAAATGTACTACAGGAAAACACTGCTTTCAACCTTAGAAAGATTTTTTTTTTTGTGGGATTGTAAGTCTTTGATATATACGTTGTAACAGATAGCGAAAGTTGTACTCTCAAATTTCATTGATCAAATTGAAGCAAATTTTGAAATTAACATTGTTCCATGTTAGCACTATATCCAATGAATATTTTCGGTTAACACCTAATAAGCTGAATGCAATAGAGAAGTATGTTTTCTGAATATATAGAGCAAGCAGAAAGATCGTAGTTAGTAGGCCATCGAGAGGTAAACCTTTAGGTTCTCACTGAGTATGTCAGCATTACTGACTACAGTGCAAAGGGGGAAGGACAGGAATTTGATATGCCATGATCCATTATGGTTCCGGCACTTCATGTCGACATTGTCTCTTTTCACTCCAGTCGCCAGTCCTGGGTGTGGTGTGTCCATGTCTCGAGGTGCGCTAGAGGTGGTGTCTGAGTGCTCAACTTCAATGTGGGGAGACACAATTCTGAACGTACCACTCACACCTCATATCTCTCAAACAATGGAGATGCAAGGCAAGCTTGCACCAAAGAGAAGCCCTCCCGCACACAAAATCATTAATGCAGATGCAGTCATTGAGACACTGTTGTGTTAAACCTGGCCTCTATATTGCCTGTATGAATACCCAGAGGAAAATGTGTTACTGTGATGTGATGCCAGAAGGATCAGCCAGTCTCCTAAGGCCTTTGGCTTGTATGCTTTCAAGTGTAGGCAAGTATTAAATTTTCATTACAATGATACTGTTTTCAGCTAGACTGCTTTTTGAGCACATCAAATAAAGGACAGACTGCCATGATTCAAGGCCAGAAGTGGTAGCTGGGAAAGAGAAGGGAGGACTAGCAATCTTACATCTGCTCAGAATGACAGCATCCAACTTCTTATCTGAATAAAATAAGCATAATTTTCAATTTGTAATATGTTATAATTATTACTACCAAGAAAACAACCTGTTGAGCTAGAAGAGGAGATATGTGCCAGAAAGAAGCAATGCCCAGCCAATGTGACCTTAGAGCAGAAGGGGGGGATACCCAAGTGTGTACACATTGGTTCTAGAGTGATACAAAGCACAGTGAGATGGCAGCTAGAGAACTGTGGAAAAACAGTGCACGTTACAGATGTGCCCAAATGAATATTAGTATTCATTAACTTAGCACACTATTGATTTACTGTATTTTGAAGTAATAGTGTAAAATACATATTATTTCATCTGTGTGCATGAACTATGAATTATGTTGTGTAGGTCATTCCAAAGGACAGATGTGATCTTAGTCTGAACTACCACCGCTACATATTACAAATATGCCTAATGTCTGGTGTAATTACCACACTACTATTTCTGTTCTCTGCTGAAATCAGATTTGTCCTTCAGGTTTTGCACTGCCAATTATCTAAATAAAATATGAAGTTGCATAAAGTAACAGTGGGAAACTGCAAATAAAATAATAGTAAGAATCCAGGACCATATGGGGTCATTGTATGTATAGTAAATAATTGCAGCATAAACGCTATTGTGTGCTTTATACTGCTTGTTCAAATATTTGGAATTCATGGTGACAACACTTGATATTAGGAAGGTTAATCACTAACCTATTAACAACAGAGAAGGCATTTGCCAACAAGTGAACTATAATCATTGTTACAGTAAAGCCTCTGAAAAACATTTTAAATCATCACAGACCTATTTCCTGAAAAGCTATCTTGACTGTATCTTAACAGAGAGCCCTGTCATGATGTTTCACCTTATGGGGCCTCTGAAAATGGATCCATATGGATGGGCATGAAAGATACTGAGTTGGTCACTTTATACAAGCTGGTATACAAGCATTTGAGCAACAAGGATGTTGCGTGAACACTGCTAGTGTGATTCAAGTCGTGTTTGGTGACCATCTTTGAAAGCTGAATGATCTGTTGCTTTATTTACTTACGCTTGGACACAAAAATGTAGAGGCAAAGCTTGAGGCATTAACCTCATGCAAACTGCATCCTGGCAGCTGTTACTTATGAGCAGGGCATGTGAAAATAGGGAAAAATGCTCAGGCTGGACTGAAAAATTGGCATTTGCAGATGTGAAATATAGTAATGGTTTACTGGGGTAAGTATACCTCTGTCTGGGGGACAGCTAAACCCTTGGGTTTAGGTTAGGGCTTGTAGCATATATTTATTGCTTTTTCATCTGGATGAATTGACCTGCTACATTTTAAAATTTATTCTTATGTACAAAGCCTTAGACTACCACCAACTGTACATACTACCTGTGAAAGGATAAAAAAGAAAAATCTCCAGAATTGTCAGCATTTGAAATTTAAAGGAGTTAAATGAAATTTAAAGGAGTGCAGTGTCATTCTTGCATCTAAATTTTCTAAATGCCTCCTGTGCGTATCCCTTCCTGAACCAAGATTTTAGTATCTCTCATGTTTAACGATACTCAGAATTTAGAGCAATTTTTTTCTGCTTCAACTCTAGTATTTGTTGTGAGTTTACTGTTTCTGTCAAGGAGCTACTGCCTCACTGTTCTATGGAGTCATAACACTGCACCATGCTGTTCTGCAGGAAACAAGCCAGGAGAGTGTCATGCACGTGGAGGTATCCTACCTACAAACTTTCATATTTGCATTGTTTCTGTTCACAACAGTCAATTTAGTTCTGATACTTCCTGTAAAATAGTAGCTAGTATCTAATCAGAAACTTCAGAGGATATTTCAAAGTCAACTTCCCTACCTACATACCTGTCTTTATAATACATGAAAATAGAGACAGGGGAGCACTGCTGCGCAGTCGCATTTTATTATAATGGCAGTTTGCAGAGTACCATGCTGATGAAGTTGGAATTGGCAACTACTGCATCGTGTTGTGAAGCACCTAAGGGAGGATTTGCTTTTGGAGATTGCTTGTAAAGAAATGAAACGCTCTCCTGAGCCAGTAGGTTTGCTATCTTCTTGGTTTTGTTATATGGGATCACTGTTACAGGCCTTGAAACCTCTATGTTAATTTATCATTAGACATATTAAAAATCCATTCATCCACATGATTTTGTTAGTTCAAAAAGAAATAAAAATGTAAGTGAAGACAAATATCTGGCTGTAGATACAGGGTAACATTTAAATTGGTTGTAGTCTATGAGATCTCTGTTGTTCATAACGGATGAAAAAAGTATTAACAACTGAACTAGTGTTCGTTCTTCTAGTCCTGATCTTATATTCTTAAGCATGAATACAGATGCACGGAACTAGGAGCAGCACTCTTTTTAAAGGATTTTAAATAATTTTCAGGTTGTGACTTCAACCTTAAATTTAAAAAAAACTCTTTGGAGCAACAGTGGGTTTGGTTGATACTGCAGCAAATGTGTGTGGGTTTTTTTTTTTAAATAACTATTTTACCCACTTAGAGAGAATGGATTGGAAACTTTTTTTCAAAACGTGTTTTCAAAAATGTACTTTTGAGAATTGTAGTTTCATATTATTATATTTAATCCATATAACCGTAACTTTCGTGATACAGCTAGAGTTACTTCAGTATAGTTAGGTGTAGAATCAATTGTTAAAATAGCAGCCAATTTTATAACCAAATGTTATAACCTCTGGTGTGCTCTGCTTCCTCTTATCGCTTTCCTGTCTCCTTGGATCTGTGCTGCCCAGGCTGTGTCCCATCAGCTGTGCTTCCTCTGCCAGTTTTTCTACCTCTTTTTCTTATCAACAATTCCACATATTTTTCCTACCTAGTTTTAGTTGCTATTTATTTGGCAGAGCACTTTGATAGTAGTTGTCTCTGACTGTGTCTTCATTAGTGTTTTAGTTCAGAACAATAGCAGGTTTTGAGTGTATGCCCTGATTGCTCTCACTTGTGCCATATTGTCCCCACTTACTGCTCCACATCCATAAAGCATTTAGAAGTGTAAAGTAGATTCCTTTCAAAGGAAACAAATTTTGAAAACTTCTTTCCATGGGTGGACAAAATGCACTCCAGCCCATAAAAGAAATGTCCAAACAAATAACTGGCCCCTTGTATACTTCTCAGTAGTTTATTTAGGGATGTTAGCAGGGTACAAGGCTGAATGTATTCCAGAATAAGACACGTGAAGCACATACAGTGCACATGTAGGAACCTCAGCTACGAGCTGGTACAATACACTGATTGCACCAAATGATTTGCTAATGTAGATTAAAGCCTTAGTTGCTCACAACCGTGGATATTTAAAAATCCATCATGCCAAATCACAGTGATGGTTAAGTACCGTTTACCTTGCAGACTTGGGTTAAGGATATTAGCACTTAATTACAGCAGTAAAGAAGGTGGAGTCTGGTTATTCCGTAATGGATTTTCACTGTTCTTTTGTAGAACAAATCATGGCTTCTTTGGACAAAAGGTATTTTCTTCTACTCTTCTAGATTCAATAATTAAATAATTCTAAACTGGAAGCAGAAATAAAGAGATTAGTTTTATTATTTTAATCCTCAGTCAAAATCTGTTGTGCAAATATGTAAGACGATGACAGTTGTTCTCCCCCAGAGATTAAAGACTCTGTCCCCGTTTTCTGATTCCTCAGTCCATCCTTGTATCCTTGTGACAAACAGAGTAAGTGGTTCTGATTCTTACCAGCATGAAGCTGGAGACTTGCTGGACAGCAGTGAAGCTTTGCCAGCATCTACAGACCATTAGCATCAGTCCCAGAAAATAGCTCAGTTCAAAGTCTGAGTCTGAGAGATTTCATGTGCGTGAATCCAAGTACTATCTTCACACAGAAATACAAATTCTGAATATGCATGAGAGAGGGAGAGAGAGAAAGATTGTACTCATTTCAGAAATCTGGCTAAGACATTATTCCCACCAGGACATATGATCATTGAAAGAAAATGGAAAAGCATGGAAGCACCAGCTGTTTGTGAATGAATCAGATTTGGCCTGGTTAACATCAGAGATGAATCAAATATGGTTTTGTTAGGATGATAAAGACTGATGAATTGAAGAAGGTTTAGAAACCCTCTAAGGATTCCTCTGAAGACAGTCTGGCTAGTAAAAATACGTATGCTGTTAAATAAATATCAAATCATTATTGGGTTATTTACTCATTCACCTTCAAGTTAAAGACTCCTTATCAGTTTCCTTCTGGCATCATCCTACAGTATCCTCATGAAATCAAATACCCTTAAGCTTCCCTACTTCAGAAAGGAAGGTGCAAGTCTGTGTGTGAACGTGAGCCCATGTGTAATGCCTGCGTATAATGTAGACTGCATTTACTTAAGTAGCTTGTCTGCTGGTCTGTTCAACTTAGTTTTTAAGAGAAATTTGGGTATCTTAAGTATAAGATGTGTTATATAAACTCAAAAAATACTTTATGTAGGAGAAGGGTGCTTCACTGACATGAGAGCTACTGTGTGAATTGCGTGCAAGCTAATTTGGTTGAATTTTCCAAGTAAATATATATGACTTGTTTTAAAATGGAGGAGAATAATGCCCAGGCATAAGTTTATAACTACAGTGCTACTGTAAAATGCTCTTTGTAACATTGTATACACAGCAGTGCATGATAGCTGATGAGAAGACTGGGTGGAATATTCTGTGTTTGTACTGTCACCTGCAGAATGTTATTGTGAAGCAGAGAAGTCCTGTAATGAGTGACTTCTAAAGTTTACAAATAGATGAAGAAAAAAAAGTTTTATAAAACTGAAAAATTTTATCAACTATAAAATGAATGGTTTAGGGTATTCTTGGCTCAGATACATTCTTAATTTACATGGGTGCATATTAGCAAGTTCAGACATGTATCTATGCGTATATTTAAGAAAATGGTGGAGTTATGATATGCTTTGCAGTACCACTGACACTTGGCATTTGTCATGACTGCTGTTTTCAGCAGGAGTACTTCTAGCGTTCCAAATGTTTGGAAGAATTCTGGCAGTAGGGAAATGCTTTTCTCTCAGTTATTTTAATATGTCACACATTCAAAAGAGAATAACCCAAAAACTCAAAAGCAGAAACTTACAGTTAACCAAAAACAACCTAATATGAAACTTTTAAAGAGACTTTCTGAGTGCATCCGCTCCATGTTATACCTCTAGCTCTAAGTAAAATTGCACTTGGTTTGACTGTCTGCAAATCAAAGATGCCTTCTATTTAATTTCATTCAAATGTTTAGCTATGCTTCATTGTTACCATATTGGATAGCAAACACAAAGCCAATAAAATGTAAACCTTGCTTTCATTTAGTTGGAAGTAACTTGCTTGTTCAAAGTCTTTGAGATTGTCTCTTTTAGAAAATAATTTCTTCTCAAAGCTAAGCAACCTTGGTCGACTTGAAGCTCTACTTAATCCCATGAGAGTGATTGATTTTTTTCGCTTAGTCCACTGTCATGCAAATTGTGAATTTACTTCATTCTGGGTTTGTTTATTTATTTAGACAGAGTAAGAAAAAAAGAGGTTGCTACTAACAATTCTCTGTTTTCAAGGAAAAAAAAAACACTGTAGCACCTAATATTGCAATGTTATTCTTCTTATGTTAATTGATGCTTTTAGATAACAGTGACTGATAGATTGTGTTCTTGCAACTGTATATTCACTTTGAAAACTGCCAATGACATTTGAGAAGTAAGACAGTGTAGACGATTTAGCTAACAATGTCTAACACCAGAATGTTTAAGTAAATCTAAAGTAACAGCTCTTTCAAAATATTAAGGGCAAGGTTGAGAGTGACAGTAATTCTAATGCAGACGTGGAAGAGTTGATTGATTTTTATTATCAGAATTCTTTCCAGTCACAAAATACTATGATTTTATTTAATGAGGGAGGCTGTTAGAATAATGGGGCCTTTGCATCTGAACAGTGATCTAAGTATCAGTCCTCTAGTCCTAAGTCCCTCCAAAAATCTGTTGGCTTTGATGCAATAAACCAGTCAAGCTTCTGAACTTGGTCAGGTGTTAATAATTGTGCAGGTCTAAAACCTTACTTCTGTTGTGTGGCACTGAAGGGACCGAAGACCAAAGTGTATCAGTTGTGGGTATGCATATGCTGAGGACAGCCATTGCAGCCAAGTATTTACAGGCCGTCCTGGTTTTTGCCTGTAGCCTACTGCTTATATCTTATCATTTAGAGATTTGGGCAGTCTAGGATTTTTAGGTTCTTGCCTGTTTAGGCTATTGAGCTGTGCTTAGCATTTAGCTTTATTTTACCTTCATGTGGTCACAGAGTAGAGTATACAGTTAGGTCTCCTCCTCAGTCCTATAGAATTTTCCGTTTAAAGTCTGATCAGAATGGTAAAGCTGGTCCTGTCATGGCTTGGACAGTCTGATGTGTTTTAAAGTTTGTTTTACTGGTAACCATAAGAGTTTAGTTTCCATGATCCTTCAAATATTTACACATTTAACTTTGCTTGTACAAAGAAAGTTCAATAGTTTTATTTGCATTTAATAGGCAAAATGAAGCAAGAACATAAAATGCTGAGCTATATTGGCCTAGGGGAGCCTTGTGAACTACTGCTAGGGAATTTACAAAAGGTGATTGAGAAAGGCAAGCTATTTACGTCTGTAACCTCTCTCTCTCTCTCTCTCTCTCTCTCTCTCTCTCTCTCTCTCTCTCAGCCTGTACCTACACTGGAAACTTCTAGTTTCCATAAAACGAAAATATTTACTCATTCATGCCAAAAATTGCATATCTATTACAGATTGCACATGCATAAACCAAACAAGAATTGATCATGAGTGAAATCTTTGTGGTATTTCCTGTACATCTGTCTGGAGGAACAGGGAATGGGAAAAAGTTGAAACATATATATATATGTGTGTGTATATATGTGTGTGTGTGTGTATATACACACATATATATATATATATGTACCAAAACAAAATGGGGAAAATGTTTTAGTGAAGTGGGCTTTGTCTGATTTTTTTTAGACTTATGTTGTGAAGATGGCCAAACTTTGCTTTGGCCTGTGCAGAAAGAAGGTTTTACCTTCAAGCTGTTCAGCTGTCCCCACAGAAAGAGCACTTTTGCTGAGGTTCAGAAATAATAGAAAAATTAGGAACTAAAATCTTTTACTATCAGGTTAAACGTGCCATTTGACTGTAGCATTAAAAACAAGCTTTTTGGTCTATCAGTCATTCATAATAACCTTTTATTAGATTTACTAGAAGTGTTCTATCATTTTCTTCTGAAAAATGGGCATCCACTCCAGTATAAATCAAAATCTTTTTTGGTACTGCTTTCCAAATGCATTATTTCAAATACTCTTTCTTGATGTAATACAAAGCATTTTAGAAAATGCGAATCATGTTATTTAAAATGGTAAGCACAAGAAAATAAAGGCTGATATCAATTGTCAGGTTTTTTATTGCCAATTTTTATTATGTTTTTGCGTTATTAATGGGAAGTATGGTTAGCGATTAGTATTTTATAATAAATGCTTAATGGTTGATTCTTTTTAATGAAAGAATACATAGTTCTGTATAGCAATATGGGAAATACACATAGTAATTGTTGAATTCAAACAATTCTTTTTTTAGTGAAAGCCCTGGAGGCGTATCATTTTTAGGTTGGCTGAAATATTTTGTTAACTGGCATGAACTGGCTTGAGCCTTCTCAAGCAATAATAAATGACATTGCTAGAAGGCAACCATGGTAAATTGTTTACTGCACTGCTGTGCAGGTTACTGTTCTTTTTTTTCCCCATGATCTCAATACTAATGACAGTAAGGGAATAAATGAAACAATTTCTCCAGAGTATGTCTAATTATGTTGGATTTTGTGTCCAGGAAAATTAAGATATAATAGTACGTCAGCAGAACTGAACCTGATGTCACAAAGACAGTTTTGTTAGTATTGATCTCAGACTTGTTTCCAGTGGATTGGGGAGATGGGAGAAATTGAATGAGTAAGTCCAGATGAGCACTGCTTAGCACTCTGTATTTATTAGAGTGGTAAACCACTGGAGTTGTAATTACTGGTCTGCATTACAAATTACATCATTTTTACTCCTTGGAACTTGCACATTTCAGTGAGAGGACTGGGAAATTAGTTTTTTAATATGCTTGTTAGCATAGCTGTCTGAATCCTTAGCTTACATTAATGGTGATATCAATGATGCTGTGCTCTTACACAGTAGTAGTATTTGGAAGTATATTTACAAGAGGTAAATTCCATTCTCTTGACAACTCAGTGGATATCTTTGAGAACACATCGGTACTTCACTTGCTTCTTCCTTCCTTGCCTCCTGTAATTCTGACAAAGTTCCAAATTTATTCTTAACCAGCCTTGTACTTCCAGGTAACTAGAAGTCAGTGGGATTCAGTCTCCTTCATGCACTGATAACTTCTGTTTTAAAGGCATTTATGTAAAACTGGTAGAGATAAATTTGAGAACCTAGAACCCAACAAGCTGCATCAAAACCAGGATGATAACTGACAGCTTTAGAAACTGTCTAAATTTAGACCTCTGAAAATTGTGGCATGATACTTCCCCCCCCCCTCCTCCCCCCCCCCCCCCCCCCCGCCCTATGGCAACCTGGTATTAAAGTGCTTAAACTTGCCAGCCTCACCTACCAGTCAGTTCTTGCCTCCAGCAGGCTTCCAGCAGAGTCCTCTGGCATACATGTTTTTGAACCACACTACTTTTTTTTTTTAAGCAAATGGTTAATCAGCTATTTTTACAACAAGCACTGGCTAGTTTCTTCATGCATTTCTGTATTTTCTTATTTTCTTATTCCTTATGCTACTGCCATAGAATAAATTTGTTTGCAGTGAAAATACTGAATTTCTTGTGTTTTACTTCAGTCTAGGAATGAGATGTGATTATGTTCTGTGGCTCTGAAGACTAGAAGATGCTTACTAAAAGAGCACTCTTGTGATAAAGTAGCAGAAACTGTGACTCTAGCACAATATTTAGTTGTATTTCTTTAACAAGAAGACAAGAACAGTATAGTCATGACTGCAGATATGCACACCTCACCAGCAGTCATGGTTTTGATTCCTTTTATTTGAGTTAATGTGGGCTGGGACATCACAGAAGCCCTGCTCTCATATCACTTTATAATGCAGGATGCATGTTAGTTTCCTGCAGTGTAAGAGCAGTTGACTTCCTTCTTAAGTTTGGCTTGTAAGATCTTTGGAACAATATTTTATTATGTGTGTGGGCATAACAATAAAGTGGTAAGTTTTTTCCTTATAAATGAACAGAGCTCAAATAGGGAGAAAAGGGGAATAGCGTGTTTCTGTGTACTGTTCCCTTAATTAGGGCTTCAACCACAAGTTGAAGTCAGCAGAGGTCATTCCATTAGTTTCACTTTCCCAAGTTTTTTTCATACAATTAGATGGGTGAAGAATTACTTCTTAAGAAAAAATGAAATCGGAGATGCTCAAAAACTAAGGGGTAGGTTCTGATAACAGTCAGTTAGGCAAACTACTCCATACAAATCCAGTTTTAAGCCTTGCCTCCTTCAAAATTCATGACACTTCAAAATATCTGTAGAAACTTTTAACAGGTCTGTGTAATGTCAACTATTTCTTATTCAGGACAAAGTGACTGCATTTTTGATAAGTTAAGAAGCAGACCAAAAATTCTTACTTAATTTTTTGTTTTTCTGAAGTATGGAGAAGTTAGATTGTTTCCTATTATACTAGTACTCATAGAATCAGCTCAGGCTGGAAAGACCTCATGGAGCCTATAATGCAACGTTCTGCTCAAAGCAATGTCAGCACTGAATTCAGACCAGGTTCCTCAGGACTCTGTCAAGTTTACAATACCTCCAGGGATGGTGATGCCACAATCTTGCCATTAAACCTGTTCCAGTGCTTGATTACCCTCATAGTGAACTTTTTTATTATGCGCTGTTGGAACCTCCCCTGGTTATGGCTGTTGTCCCTCATTCTCACACCATGCAGGTCAGTAAAGAGCCTGGCTTGGACTTCACTGTGCCCTCCCCACAGGGGCTGGCAGACTGCTCTCTGGTCTTCCCGAAGCCTTCTCTTCTCCTGGCTAAACCAGCCCCCTTCCCTCAGCCTCTCTCTCTAGGTCATGTGGTCCTACTCTCAAAAAATTTGAGATTTTTTTTTTTTAGTCATAAAAGTTTCTAAACTAAAAAAATCAATCCGCTCTATTTTCAGAAGGCTTACAAGCAGTTAGTTTGAAAAGAAACTACACAAAATAAAGATGATCTTTCGCTTGTAAGTCACTTGAAATCTCCCAGTGGGGTCACCCTGCTGGAGTGTGATGATAAGTTGTGGTATTAAAAGAGCAGAAGTAGAGCAGAAAGCGTAGGTAGTCCTACAGCTGGCTATTCCCTGTCATGCTCCTGTGGAAGTGCACTGCCAACTATCTAGGGCTGATCAAGTACTCTGAATTTTTAAAAATATTTTTCTTTTACCATTCAACAAAGAGAGTGAAAAAAGGAAACAGATAATTTTGGAAAAAGGGAAAACACATTTCCCATAAGGGAACACTGCAGTTATCTGGTATGATTGCTTCAAAAAAAAAAAAAAAAGAAGAAGAAATGGAAATGCTCCAAGTAACAGTAGCCCTCCTGAGTTCACCTGAGTAACTAGAACTGTGATTGGGAAAAGACATTATAACTGCTTAGAAATTTTTAAAGTAGTAAGTTTCTCAGGGGAAAATGGAAATTTGAAAGAAAAGGTGCTTTGCCTGAGAGTATTTTGCTTTTCATTTTAGACTTTAAACCTTTTCATAAATACGTGTGGCTTTCACAAAAAAAAAAAAGAAAAAAAAAAAAGAAAAAAAAAAGAAAAGAAGGAAAACACAAACTTTTCAAGAGGGGTTTTCTGCTGGCAGATAGAGTTCTGGTCAGTTCATGGGTGACAGAAGAAGCATTTAAACCAGCAGAGCTAGGTGGACGTCTGCTCAGTCATATGCTTGGAAGATTTGGAGCAGGCCCTGGAGCTTGGACCCACCTACATACTCTGAGGGTCCTGCTGCTGGTACTCCTGAGTGTCTGTGTCTCTCTTCCTCACTGCATAGAAACTGTGAATCAAGATTTCGGTTTCATCTAAATATGAACTGGGGAAGAGAGACGTGTAGGACAGGAAATGTGTTTCTTCTTGTCTTGTGGAAGACATGTTGTACCCTGCTAAAAGTTTTTAATAGAGGTGGCTTCACAGCAGCCATAGTAATCCTCTCTGAAGCACCAGCTGCAGCTCCCATCTCTAGCATCTCTTGATAACGTGCCCTCTTTTAGCCCCTCTGCATGGAGGCAAGTAAAAAAATACAAAGCATATAGTTCTAAATATAGAATCATAGAATCATAGAATCATTAAGGTTGGAAAAGACCTCTAAGATCATCATGTCCAACCGTCAACCCAACACCACCATGTCCACTAAACTATGTCCCTAAGGGCCTCATCCACACGTCTTTTAAATACTTTCAAGGTCTTTGGGATGGTGACTCAACCACTTCCCTGGGCAGCCTGTTCCAAGGCCTGACCACTCTCTCAGCAAAGAAATTTCTCCTAATGTCCAATCTAAACCTCCCTTGGTGCAACTTGAGGCCATTTCCTCTCGTCCTATCGCTCGTTACTTGGGAGAAGAGACCAACCCCCACCTCGCTACAACCTCCTTTCAGGTAGCTGTAGAGCGCGATGAGGTCTCCCCTCAGCCTCCTCTTCTCCAGGCTAAACAACCCCAGTTCCCTCAGCCGCTCCTCATAAGACTTGTGCTCCAGATATATTTATAATTTCAGAAATTAGAGTTATATGTAATTTCAGAAACACTAATTGAGATAGTCATATCTATTAACAGTGTTGATATATTACATTCTTTTTATCTATTTTTTCAGAAACTAGCTGCACCTTGCATTGGGGAATAAATACAGAAGTTATATTGTGGTTAGAGAGAGGATGTTGTGTTAGGAAAGTTTATCCCTACTCAGTACTGGCTGTGTAGAAAATTGTAAAATTAAGAGCTTTAGACAGGAAGACAACAAAATGTTCCAAGTACTCTGTATATACTGAGCATTCTCATAAAATCTCAGATTTAATGTTAATAAAGAGTTAGACGCTTTTATTGTGTGCAGTCGTTTAGGTTTTGTGCTGAAGGAATAAATTATTCCTGTAATAATTATTACAGTTCTAAAATTTTCGTCTGCTCTGGTTTTTTTTTGTCTGCTCTCATTAAACAATTCTAGTTCAATCTTCCATAGATTTAAACAATTATGCTTGCTTTTTAAAAAAAAAAAGAAAAATCATAGGTAGATACAGGTAAAAGGTAGAGTGGGGCTGTGCAGCTATGCAATGTGGGTCTCCAGACTTCTTGATCCATGGAAAATCCCCACACAGGATATCTTAACAGTAATATAGGACTGAAATAAATTCTGGATATTTTTACTGTGGAGATATGATTCATACACAGTTGTTCGACAACATCTGCAACATAACATAGTTATGTATACTTCACTATAGCTGTCTGTCTTCTTTGGTTTTTTTTTTTAATACTGTGTAATCCATTCTTCTTACTGTTACACATTTAGTACAACCAGACTTTGATCTATGATGAAGATACCTATCCCAAATATGTGAAAAAATTAATATTTATCATTTTTTAAGTACTAATTTGAAAAAAGTCAAATATTTAAGAATATTTCAAATTTTAAAAACAATTTGTTGGGAAAAAAAATATTTGTAAGACTTTAGGTCTTTATTTCTATAAAAAATAATTCTGTCTTTCCTATCTAAATTTTACTTTAGCTATAGTGTATACATAATATAAAATAATTGAATAATAATTGAATCGGGAAGAAAAAACCCTTCAACACTGTTTAAGGTATTGGAAGATTCTTTAGTATTTCCAAGTCTGTTATGATGAAATTGAAATGATCGCACAACATGTCTTTATTTTGATGGAACCAGATTTTTCAGTGAAAATTTGTTGACGTTTTCTGACAGGCTTTATTCAGGAGAACAATTAAAATACAAATCCATTGTTTTCATTGTTATTCATACAGAATTTCTAATAGTTCAATAGTACATTGCAAAATTATTCCTATGTAATCTCTGTAGGAATCCGGCAAGCAATATTCCTCCAGGTACAGCACTTCATAGGCAGGTTGTCAACCGCTGAAAAATAACAAGTTGACAACATTTGAAAAAGGATACCAAGCTAATGGAGCAGTGGCAAAAAACTTGTGTGGTTAAAAGCATGATATATGAGAGAAGGAAAGAATGGGCAGAACAGTGTAACATGAAAAATGAATGGGCATTTCATTATAAAGGACTTCCCTCTTGTTTTCAAATGCATTGCTGCTTGCAAAATCCTGTGGGAATACTGAAAGTGGTTTGTTGGCAGCAGACAGCAATGTCAGATGCTTATATACCTTTTCTTAGCAAGAAATTTGTATTGATGTGTCTTCAGTAAATTTTCAAATTGCAGAGCTACGCTAAATAAAATGTCATTTTCTGAATAAATTAGGATTTTATGCTATCATCTGAATTACTAATGTCATCCTGTGTAATATAATGTTTATGCTTCTCCTGAGGCAGCCTCTTCAATTTTGCTTACACCTGTGGCTTAATATAGGACAGAAGGTCTTCCAAAGACCGATGCTCCCAATGGAACACTGCTGATTTTCAAGAAAAGCCTTGAAAATTATTTCAGCGTTTCTAGGTAAACCTCCAGGTCTTGTAGTTTTTAATTTGAACAGGCTTTTTGACTTGCAGGTATCAGCTACCACTGGGAGCAGCTTTTGTTTTATAGCTCATACTCTTCAGCTTGTAACCTTGCACAAGACAATTAAAATCGGGTTTTGTTTGTTTAGTTTGTGTAACTACTCCTGTTTTCACAATTGGTTTGATGTATAGTTATCTATTCCCTCTGTTGCTAGAATGAGATAAGTTCAATATCCCATAGTGACCCATGGAGTATAGAAACATTATAATGAATGATTTGGTAAACTAGTTGCAAGAGAGCTTTTTAAGGGTTGAAGACGTATTTTTCATCTGATGTATTTTGACTCCCCCAAGTTAGTATGTTTATATGGAGCTTGTTCAGAACTATACTAAATTTACTTTTTTTTTAAAAAAAAATCATCCATCGTTTTTTTCCCCACATAATAATAGATGAAGGGATAATGAATATATGGTGTAATGTCATAAGTCAAGTCAATCTGTACTTGAAACACTAAGGATATGCAGACAGAGTGATCTTTCACTGTAGTAGTTTTTGAATTTGAGCACCCTTGGATCCACCATAAATTCCAGTACTTCTGCACTCCTTTCAGGCTAAACAAGAAATGAGCAATCCTTTCTCCATGGGGCATTCATGACTAACAACTGCAGGAAGTGTACAAGGGGCAGTAGATTCCTTTGCTGAGCATTTTCTAACTTACTGGCTCCACCCTGATGGTGTCCAAGGTGCATTATACCTCTTTAGCAAGAGCTATTGGCAATCCACCTGTCTTGAGGGCTACACTAATGTTTTCTGTTGACCACCAATTCTTCACCTTTCTGTCTAAATGGCAAACATTTTTACCTTCAAATAGCAGCTGGCTATATTCTAATGCTTTGGCTTCCAAAACAGATTCTTGCAGTGTTGAAAATGGCACTCTCATCTCCTGCATGGACATCTTGAGTAAGGCTGACGGATGCAGCTTAAATGCTGTCATCTTACGAGCACGTTGCGAGATATGTGTATGAACGTTACCTAAATGCTCATGCCGTTTCTGAGCACAAATCTGAGCACAGATTTGAGAAAGCATTGCCACACTTTTCATACAAGACTCTCAAGTTAGAAATCCTTCCCTTCCCCAGATGGACGAAATCTTTAATTCTTAATTTCAGATTAACATCATTAATAATTTGAAAAGATATTTTTAAAGACAGGTGCCTAACTGCTATTGAGAATGGATATTCGCTGGGGTCCTAACTCTATGTTCTAAACATATATAAAATACACCAGTCAACTGGTATGCAAAACAATTAGTTTAAGCAAATGGCTAATAATTATTCATTAGACTTCAAGGCTCAGAATTAAACTTCACTTATACTTAAACCCTCTATAATTCTATTTTAAACCTGGGAAAAGTTGAACAGGGGCATAGGAGAATGGAAAACATTGACCTCACACTTCCTTTGAATGTGTGCTTAATAACTGCACCTTTTCACAGAAACATCATTTGTCTCTCATTAAGTTATGAAATACACTAGATATTAACACAGAGTAATCATGCTGGAGATCAAAGCCTCACATTTCATGGAATAAATTTAAAAGTAGAAGTTTCGCTGAGAAAAGTAGTGAAAATAACATCCCGAGTAATTTTTTGTTACAAAAAAAAAATATTAATTAAAACTGAGTTAAGTTTTCCAAGGAGTATGTTACTTGCCCAAAAGGCAAAGTTATTCAAGTATCCATGACTATATAGTATGGGGTTTTTATACTGTGTGATATTGTTTTGTCTCAAAAATGAAAGACAAAACTCTATGGGAAAGTGAAAGACTTAATTTGAACATTTTCTAGGTTAAAACGTCCAGATTTTCATTGCCAGTCTTTTTTTTTTATTATTGTAACATTTAACCTTCTAAAAGAGGAAAACTTAGAAAATGAAAGCATTTCATCTGGAATTAAACTAGCCACTTCTTTTCAAGATAAAATACTAGCATGTTAATTTTGCTGAGCAGAAGTGTGGGGAAAATAATTTGGTTTATCCAGGACTTGATAAAAAAACAAACCCAAACCAAAAAACCCCTACTTTTTGTGGAACCCTGAAAAAGTCCTATTTGCACAGCTCTCGCGGTTATCAGAAGTCTCGGCATTTCAGAGGAACTTAGTGTAATACAGTGGAGCTGGGCAGGCAATCACTCTGAGAACAGGACGGATTTTAAAGCTCACAGAGTTAATGCCTACAGACCAGTGTAAATCCTGTTTATCCTCTCAGGTGACGAGCTAGATCAGACAGATTGTATATAGAGATCTTTCCTGAGTCCTGCATTTAACTGGTTGGCAAAAATTGCCTTCTTGGAAAGACGCATGGTAATTGTAGGAGTTAGGAAACAAAGGAAAATGAAGTGATTAGAAAAACACTTAAGAATGAGATGATGATTGAAATTAAGTTCAGTCACACAAATCTTCAGAGTAACTTAGTTGTGTGTTTTGAATTGTCATTTAATCAAATCTATTCAAGTTAATATTTTGTATTGCGAAATTTGTATTGTATTGGTAAAGTTGTGCCAGTAATTATCACTTGTTTTGGTTTTTTTAATATATAAATATTGGCATGCCCACACACTCTTGAAGAAATGCTTTGTTTGCAGTGGGATTTTAAAAGAATGAGGATTTATAAGCTCACTTATTCCAATAAATCCACATACTGCTTTAAGTACATGGGGAATGCTTGTAGTTTTATTTGATGTGTCAGTATTGCATACAGTATAAACTGTACCGTTATAGTCCTTGCATAGCTCCCCTTTGCTGAGAATATTGTTGAGTGAATCAAATTGCAGTTCAAAGGTGCCTGTGGTTAGTATCATTAGGAAAAGGGGCTATACTGAATAAAATGCCGTTCAGCATTTAGATCGCTTTGGTTTGGCTCCTAGCTCTGTTAGTTGAGCACATCTCTTCACCTGAGTTTCCATGTTCTAAGATAGGAGTGCTGATGCTGATATTTGTAATGTGCTTGGAGATCTAGAGCAGGCAAATGGTGCTCAAGAGGTAGGTAATGTTCAAAGATTGACAGATTTGATAAATATTTTTGGTCTCCACTGCATGGTTGGACACTGGTAGTGGCATCAGAGAAATGAAGTCAGAGTACAAATAACATTTGTACTAATATTCTGCTTATTGTAATGTTGCGTTAAGGAGTTTAGCCGATTTCTAAATTTACAATGTGTTTATTTCTAAAAGATTTTGACAAAATGAAATGTTTATCTACTTGCATCTTTTTTTAGCTACATCTCGGACCAACTCAAATATCAGGTAAAAAAGGAGTTAAAATATTATGTGCTGGAGTTTCCATTCACATAATTTTAAGAGCTTAAAAAATTAACTCCAAAGACCAGTTTAAATTAGAAAAGAGGCAACTGTGTGAGCAATCACTTCCTCACTTTTTCCAGTGAGCTCTGAAAATTTAGATATGCAGATGAGTTGTTAAGTCTGAAAAAACAATTACTTTTGAGAAAGGATCACTACTTACGGTTGTCATAAGTTACAGAGTAGCTATTTTGTCCATCAGAGTGTAGATTATGTATGAAAGCCGTGGAAAAACAGTCCATATCGTCTTTCTGAGTGTTTGTCCATTCTTTTTGCTCTTACCTGAAGACTTTCTCTTTTCTTTGATTTTTTCCATTTAGTTTCTGCAAGCTTTTTTTTTTTTTTTAAAAAAAAAAAAAGGTGCCACCACAGAAATGAAGGCTATTATAAAGAGCTTTTTAGAGTTTCATCTCTTGGAGAGTTTTGCATGAACATCCTTCTCTAGACCTTTACTCTTGCAAATTAGACCTTGAAAACTTTCTAGGGATTTTGAGTCATTTGATAGGATTGTTCCATTGGGCTGAAAATATCACTCTTGCTAGACTTGTGATCCAACAGAAGAAAACTTTCTCATGACCATCAAAATGAAGACTTCTTTTTAAACTGCACTGAGGCAGAAATAGCTTTGTTGCCTTTTTTGTTGTTTGTTTTTTGCCAGAACTAGACCCTATTCTGCCTGTCACTAAATAGTTGGTCTCAGAAGCTAATGTATTTAAAAAAAGGGTATTCACTTAAATATTATAAAAATCTATTCTTTTCACAATTGCAATGTAATTTACATCCTGTTTTTTTCCCTAAGAATTGCTAGAAGTCTTCGTAAGACTCTTAATTAGTCAATCAGTAATGTCCAATCCTGTACGTTTTCTTTTCTTTCACAGTTCTTTTATTTCTAGCAGTACAACCCTGAGGACTTTTGATTATAAGATCTTCTGACTACAACTTATGAGCTTAATAGCCATCACGCTGTATTTATCATCCTGTATCATACTTCAGGGAAGGCTTCTGTAGCTTGCTTGCTGGCTTGCTTTGCAGTAGTCAAAGCCCTGGAGACATCAGCATTTAACTGTGCTTTGGAATTGCTGAAGTGTGTTGTTCCACCAGATTGTGTGGCCTACACAGCAACTCTAATAACAAATGGCTCTGGGTTTTTTAGTGGGGAAGTAACCGCACATGCATTGTGTTAAGGTTGCCTTCTGACTATTAGGCAGTAATTTCTGAAGAAAAGAGCCTTCTGTTCTCTCACTTCTGAAATGAAACATGAGTGTAACCTGGATTGAACCTGTGTCTTATGTTTTTATTCATTGTTTGTTGACCCTGTGGTCAACCCTCTGTCACTATGATTAATCATTCAGACCCCAGTTGTCCAAAAAGACAATTCAAGCCTTTTCTGCAAGAGAAAATGTGGGGTGGAAGGAAATAAAACAAACTATTAATGAAACAAAATGGGTTAATCTTTGACATGATAATTTATACCTCGGCTAGCAAACCAACAGGAGTGCTCTTGTATGTGAATGATTAATAGCTGCTATGGTTGCATCTGTGACAAGTGATTAATAAAGTTTGTGATAAAAAAAACCCCTTCCTTTTCTTTTCCTTAAGTGTGCAAATCTTGGAACTCCACTTCTGTCTGCATAGTGGTTCAGTTACAACGCAGACTGTTTGTAATTCAGATGTCACTCACCATTACTCATGCAAACATCTTCAAAATAAAGTTCGCTTGATCTGTTAAGTACTAAAGAACTGGGAAATCTAGCATGTCCCCAAAAGACTTTCTAGCCTATGGGGAAAAAAAAAAATGTCTGAGATGCAGCTGTTTCTTCAGAAGCATGTAACCTACCAACATGGAATTTGTTACATATAAAAATAGTATTCTGAGACTGTACGAACTAATTACCAGACTCAAATTAAAGCTGTGAAATCATCTGTACTTCATAGTTAGAGCAATGACTTGCATGAAATCTCAAACCTATCCAGAGATAGCTGTGGTTTTCTTTTTTTTTTCCCAGAAGTTAGATCATGCTATGAAAAGGTATGTAATCTGAATGGAAACCATTCACAGAGCTGTAACATGACAGCTTCAATCGAGTACTGCTTTTTAAATCCATACATTCCCTTCCCCAAAAGTTAACAGTATTAGATGAAAATTTGCAAAAATTTGTTTACAATGGCCCTTGCAAAATGAAGTCTTTCAGAGCTCATTTGCAAATGCATCACATACCAAGCCCTAAACTGTTCAAATTGTCATAGAATAATTAAACGGGTGTGTTGAGATGCAATTATATAGCAAGGTAAGAATGGCAGCAGTGATTCAGACCAAAGGTTCAGTTAACTTTGTATCCACTCTCCCAACAGCGGGTGGGTGGTAGCAGATGCCTAGGGAAGCAAGAGTGAGGAGGGAATGGTGCTTTCTTTATTATACTTCACCAGTTGCTAGTAATCCATAGCTTCCTGAGCTGGAATTTGAATTCAGACCGTCATGTTTAATAGCTATCGATATATCATGAATTCATGTAAGCACTTTTTTAACCCATTTGTATTTTGGCCCCCATGGCATTCTGTGGCAGTTACCTTCACAGTTTCAAATATGAATTGCATGTTTTACCATTTTAAAACTTGCTGTGTGAGCATTTCTTTGCCTTTCCTTCTAGTTCCTATTTCATGACGAATAGTGAATAACCTTTCTTTATGTTCTGTTTACTGTGCATGATTTTGTAGACCTGTTTCATATTTCCTTTAGGTCATCTCTTCCAAGATGAAAACTTTTAGTCACTTGGTCATTTCTCCCATGAAATCTGTGGCACACATTCTAATTCTCTTTTTTAAGATGGGAGATCAGTATCTGAGATAGATCCATCATGGATTTACACGCAGTGTAATGATGTATTTAGGGTTTGTTTCAAATTTGTTTCTTAATAATTCCAGACATTCTTTTTGGCTGCCCCAAGCCCAGAACTGTCATTTTCAAAGCAGCATCTACAATGACTACAAATCACTTTCTTTAGCAGTAATAGCTAGTATACATAATCTGAGAGGATTGTCTTGTTGCTTTTTGTTTGTTATTTTTAATGCTTTGTACTTTAATAATTTTCAACATTAATTTTCATCTTCTGATATTTTACTCAAATGTCAGTAAAATGGTGTTTAATAATTTTATGTCTCTCCATTTATGGGTAGCATACTTATTTTTGTTCTGTAAAGATATACATTACTTATCAGGAAAAAGAAAATTTAATCTAAAGCTCCTCACGGCGCCCTCTTTGGCTTGTGTAATCTGCAATTTAGGGCTGTAGATTTACAGGCTTTAAACTTTTCTAGAAGTCTAATAAGGTTGGACTGATGGATTGGCACACAAACCATATTAAAGGCCCTTTTCTGGAAATACCACCTCAGCTGATCATAATTCGTTGTAATAACATGAAGTGAGATTTGTCTTTCATGCACTTAAAGATTAAAGTGCATAAAGAAAGCGACACTTACTCTAAAGTGACAAAGTAAGTGTCGTCGAGAAATTTGTATGAAAGCTAACAAATTATTTCTTCCTTTGTAGGCATTAATCTAATATGTAAGAAGAGAGCATTGTCTTCCTGATTTATGGTAATGTAAATGCTAGCTTCAGGTAGAGGTTTTTTGAAAAATATTTGTTTTATTTGTTTGTAAATGTGTTTTGGTTGTCCTGAAACATTTTTTCAAATTATTTTTGACCAGCCAGCAAAAATTACCTTTGGTAAGACAAGACACTTAAGTTGACATGAAACACAACATTTTGTTTTAATTTTGATTATTTCAGAAGTAGAAATTTGGAAATTATTAAATTGAAAAAGGGAAATCTAAGAAGAGGAAGTTGGCATTATTCTCTGCTGGTCCAGTTGTGAAGGTATCTGTGTTGCCTTTGAGGTCCAAATTCTAATCTACCTACTGAGGATTTTACAAATAATGATGTTTTCATTATCTCTTTTGAGAAGTGAATAACAGTCTATAATTCAAAACACTCATCAGAAAAAAGGGAAGGACCCAAGTTTGAATCAGTATTCCAATGTGTAGCTTTTTAACTAAATATTAGCAGCAAAGGCATTTGAGGGAAGCACATGCTAAAACAGTTGAGTAGTGTGTTCTCACTTGGTATTTCATCAATAAATTAACCTTCTAATGTTAGGCTGTCTTTTCCTTTTCTTCTCCAGACCAGTTTCTTTCCTAAAACAGTATTTCCAAAACATAACCTCATTTACTTTGCAGAATGAAGTAGAAGTTTTTGATGCCTTGACCATTTAAATATTATTTGATCTTGCTTGTTCATTCTCCTACTAAGCTATGGAGAAAAGGTTCAGTATTCAGCCAAAGAAAATGAAGACTCAAGAGGGCCTTTAGTTTGTATGTTGAAAACACCACAAAAGTTTATACCGTCATGTCTCATTCAGACTTTACTTCTGCCAGAAGTAGCCTGCCTCATTATTTTTTCAGTAAGGTATTTTCAAACTGTGAAGCGGTATTAAGCCCTATATGGGTCTGTAAGTCTCTGGGCTCTTTAAGGTGTGTAACCACTGACACTGATTACTGGAGAAACAAAGAGAGAAGAAGGGTCCCTTCATTTCCCCCTGGTAGTAGCATTATTTGATTTACAGCATTTCTTTAAAACAGGAAACTGCCAGGAATATTTCTTTCTTTCTAAATAAACATGTGTCACTGTACTTGCAGAGACCATAGTATTTACATTTAGCTGTTGATATTTTAATTAACAATTTAAGCGTGTTGTTTGCCCTGTGAGTTCAATGGGAAAAACTCTACAAATAAACAGCAGTTCCCTCTTGGACAATCACTCTGTAAATTAGCTTACTTTGTCAATAAAGCGCATGCCTATCAGCCCCTTCAAGGCAGCAGGGGGCAAGGATGTTCATTTACTTAAGCAGTAGGTTATACTATTAGTGTGTGTGATTGCTGTTAATTAGGATATGTGTAGATGTCTCCATGCTGCACAGTTTGTAATATAAAACCTTTAAGCATTTAGGTTATTAATGAAGTCAATAAATGGTTCTATTAGGAGACTTTTTTGTTTTTATTACTTCCTCTCTGTTTTGCTATTATTTATTATAATAATAGGACACTACTCAAAATATAACCAAGGGCTATACAGAAACAGCAGAGTTTTTGCCTTGAAGAGTCTGCAGGAGAAGGGACTGTATATACTGATGTTTATCCTATAAGTCTGAAATGCATGTATAGGCCGGCTATGAATTATAAGTGACTTCCATCATTTCCATTTGATATTCAGTTCAATGTTTAAATATGTTTTTCATATCCCTTTGACTTGACATAATTTAAACATTTGCTTAGTTTTCTAAATCCATCATAAATGGTCTCACTTGTGTTTTCTTGTAAACAAGGTTATGTGATATGTATTTGAAAGACCGGACTGTATGAATATGCATTTCTAATTTAAATTTCAAACCAAATGTCTATAGCAAATCCTGAATTAAAAATGTCTGGGCTGTGCTGTACTATTAGCTGCTCTGACATCAGTAGCAGGGTCAATTCAAACTCTTGTCACAGTGAGCATGTCTTTGAAATACATAATCTAAACCATGTTTCTGTTTACATGGAAAAGATCAGTTGAAGGGAAATACTGTTCTACAAAGAAAAATAATAGAGTTTTACATGAAAATTCATCCATTACTTGAAAACAAGGTCATAGCATTAGAAGTCTCACATCCTAATCATGGTACCATTATATAAGCACCTTCCTGTAAGTTAGTGTTTTGTCTAAGCATCACAGAGAAGGAAAGCAAGACAGTGCAATTGATATTTGGACTAGCAGAAAGGGAGGCGCTTTTCTGAGCTCATGGTGGTCAGAATGTCTAAATGAGCTTGGAAATACATGCCCACACACTCTGTCTTACTGCGTCCCAAGGGAGACTATAACATGCCCATTTTTAAACTATATGGATGCAACCCTGGAAAAGAATATGGAGTGTTTACTACCATGATTGGTAAAATTCAATTCTCCTCATTGGGGCTGAGATTAAACCTTAAAGTTTTAATTCTGCTCTTACCAAACGCCCCCAGCAATACCACCCTCAATTTCACTGGAAATGGTGTGCAACATTAAAGGCCAGAGTGCACAGAAGTTAACAGAAGTGGATTTTCATCAACTTTGGGTCATGTTTTTATAGGAGTTTTGGGCTTGGACTTGAACTTATATCAGGACTTGTAAACTGCCACAAATGCACTATGAACAATGAAAATGCAATAAGGATTGAGTCAGTTTCCTGAATGTAAGAAGTAACAGTATTTTGGGAAATTCTGTCTTGTTCTGTGAAAAAACGATTTCGCTAATTAAGAAATCACTTTTTCTCAGATTGGCAAAAGTAAAAACACAAAAACAAGCAAAAAAAATGCAAACTCGCTTGGAAAGATTTTGGATTTTACTCAGAATATTGCAAGAATCCAACACACACTCCCCAAACAAAAAAAAACCTTTTGTGGTGTAAATATAAATATAAATTAGGAAGTACAGGGGTGATTCCATGTTTGAGACCTTGGGTCAAAGCAATACCAGGGTTTCTGGGTTTGCATGTATAAGCTGGTGTACAGGGAAGAAAACAGTTGGAAAATTTTGTTAATTGTAGCAACCATCTTCCAGTTGCTACATCGGGACACTAGTATCCTTTATGGCTCAGTGCGTCCTCTGTCAGGATGGTTTTGAGATGTTACAGTAAACCAGATTTCTCCTAGAAGTTGCTAGGCATCAGTCTTACCAGAGCTCTTTTGAAATTTTCAGCCAGTGCCAGGCGCAGCAGCAGATGTGTTTGTAGAGGAAGTTTTCCAGCCATCAACAGCTTTGCTGAGCTTGTACTTCGGCTGAGCTGCTGAAAAAAATGCTGGGCAGAACTTCAAAGCCATATTGTGGAATTTGGAAGATAAACAGGGTCTTTTTGAGCTCAGAAAGGACGATTAAATTTCAGAAGACAACCAAGAGCATTAAAGATTTCCACAATTAGAGTTAAAACTCACTCCCTCAGACCTTGTGTTGAGACTCAATGCCCAGAAATTGAACAACATGACCAGTGTGAGACAAAGAAAATAGAAAAACTGTAAGCCGTCAGTACCCTTGAAGGACTTTTTTTTTTAATTTATACTGATGGCCATTTCATGTCAACAAAAACAAAACAATGTTTTTCGAGACCCGTATTCTGAAACAATAGTCACTCACCTTTTGATAGACTCTCTTAAGTCATAAAGTTAATTTACTTACAAGCTTCACACCAAATTGAACTCAACAGCTAGTGAAGTGCAGAGTAACGAAATTTAGGTAGTTTCTGAAAATACTTTTCAGTATACATGTTTTGTCTAATAACTTTGTCTTAGGTTCCATAAACAAATGCTGCAGTATTGAATCAGTATGATCTACAAAGAAGCCTTAGATTATGCATGGTAGCTAGTCCAGCTATATCTGTACACAAGTCATTATAGCATTGATCATAACCTCTTAAGAAGAGATGGGTTTATACTTTCTAGGATGAGTGGAGAAATGATTTTTGCGTGGATCAGTGAAGATCTCAATAATCTGCCATAAGGCTTTCTCTACTTTATGCAGAAGATGCAGGGACTGTTCTGGCAACATAAGAAGAGAACAGATTATTGGAAACTCTTCTAGCATACCTTCTAAGAATAAATTTCTTGGTACATTTTCTTTGTTAAGAAATCTGAACACATGGAGAATTATACAGAGACTGCAGAAATTTTGCACAAAAGTCTACTGTAGTCTTACCTGTTAGAACAAATACAGATTGCTTGATTACAACAGTAAGCTAAATAGTATTTTGTGTTTTTCAGGATAATATTGACAGTTAAAAATCATAAACTTCATAGGAAAAGCAGCTTTGTGTATTCACACAATAAATTAACTCTGCTTTAAATTTAAGATGAGAGTGATACTCCGTTCGAAAAGTAAAAATGAGTGCCCAGGCTGTGAAATATCATTCTCAATACTTGTACAGCACTACTAAATGGATGAGAAATGGTCCATTGTCTACTTAATTATTTTCAATACAGCAGTGTAACTCTGTGTCGTGATTTAGCCCGGCAGGCACCTAAACACCACACAGCCGCTCGCTCACTACCCCTCAGTGGTGTGGGGGAGAGAATCGGAAAAAAGGTAAAACTTGTGGGTTGAGATAGACAATTTAATAGGACAGAAAAGGAAGGAAAAATAATAATAATGCTAAAAGAATATACAAAACAAGTGACGCACAATGCAATTGCTCTCCACCCACTGACCGATGCCCAGCCAGTTCCCATGCAGTGGCGATGACCCCCTGGCCAACTCGCCCCAGTTTTTTGTTCAGCATGATGTCATATGGTGTGGAATATCCCTTTGGCCAGTTTGGGTCAGCTGTCCTGGCTGTGTCCCCTCCCAGCTTCTTGCACACCCCCAGCCTACTCGCTGGCAGGGTAGTATGAGAAGCTGAAAAGTCCTTGACACAGTGTAAGCACTGCTCAGCAACAACTAAAACATCAGTGTGTTATCAACATTATTCTCATACTAAATCCAAAACACAGCACTATACCAGCTAGAAGAAAATTAACTCTATCTCAGCCAAAACCAGGACATGCTATTAGAAATGTTCGTACTAAACATAAATTGTTTGAACTTTGACAGTATATTAGCAGCTTATAATTTTATCTTTGAAAAACTGCCATCTGTATACAAATACAAGGAAAATGAGAACACTTGCTCCTGTCCGGTATTGTGTCTTAGTTCATGCATTTTTCCAAGGAAGTATGCTATGGACGAGATAGCTTTCAAGACCAAAAGCTATGTAGCCAGGTTTTCAATCACGTTCCTGACAAAACAGTTTCAGAGCTACAGAAGACACTTCCTTTTATCAATCCTTAATATGTAGGAACGTTGAAGCAAGTCCTCACGAAATAGATATATGTGTATTCTTCAGCTGAAATGGTCTTAATATGTTTTCCTAATACAAGAAATCATCTTTTTGACAACTGACCTATTGCATATTTATTATATTTTCACGTGAAGCTTTTTTACTTTCCTCTTTATTTATTTAGCCTTTTCTCTTTGTTGACTCCCTATCCTTTGAGTAATGTGTACTGCTTTTGCTTCTTGGAAATCAGAGGAAATGTAGAGATAGAATCATAGAATCCTTAAGGTTGGAAAAGACCTCTAAGATCATCATGTCCAACTGTCAACCCAACACCACCATGCCCACTAAACCATGTCTCTAAGCACCACATCCACACGTCTTTTAAATACTTCCAGGGATGGTGACTCAACCACTTCCCTGGGCAGCCTGTTCCAAGGCCTGACCACTCTCTCAGTAAAGAAATTTCTCCTAATGTCCAATCTAAACCTCCCTTGGTGCAACTTGAGGCCATTTCCTCTCGTCCTATCGCTGTTACTTGGGAGAAGAGACCAACCCCCACCTCGCTACAACCTCCTTTCAGGTAGTTGTAGAGCACGATGAGGTCTCCCCTCAGCCTCCTCTTCTCCAGGCTAAACAACCCCAGTTCCCTCAGCTGCTCCCCATCAGACTTGTGCTCCAGGCCCTTCACCAGCTTCATTGCCCTTCTCTGGACACGCTCCAGCACCTCCATGTCCTTCTTGTGGTGAGGGGCCCAAAACTGAACACAGGATTCGAGGTGCGGCCTCACCAGTGCCGAGTACAGGGGCACGATCACCTCCCTGCCCCTGCTGGCCACACTATTTCTGATACAGGCCAGGATGCCGTTGGCCTTCTTGGCCACCTGGGCACACTGCCGGCTCATGTTCAGCCGGCTGTCAACCAGCACCCCCAGGTCCTTTTCCTCCGGGCAGCTTTCCAGCCACTCTTCCCCAAGCCTGTAGCATTGCATGGGGTTGTTGTGGCCAAAGTGCGGGACCCGGCACTTGTTGAACCTCATACAGTTGGCCTCGGCCCATCGATCCAGCCTGTCCAGGTCCCTCTGCAGAGCCTTCCTGCCCTCCAGCAGATCAACACTCCCGCTCAACTTGGTGTCGTCTGCAAACTTACTGAGGGAGCACTCGATCCCCTCATCCAGATCATTGATGAAGGCATTGAACAAGACTGGCCCCAAAACTGAACCCTGGGGAACACCGCTTGTGACCAGCCGCCAACTGGATTTAACTCCGTTCACCACAACTCTCTGGGCTCGGCCGTCCAGCCAGTTTTTTACCCAGCGAAGAGTGTACCTGTCTAGGCCGTGAGCCGCCAGCTTCTCTAGGAGAATGCTGTGGGAGACAGTGTCAAAGGCTTTACTGAAGTCCAGGTAGACCACATCCACAGCCTTTTTTCTCATCCACTAAAGTGGGTCACCTGGTCGTAGAAGGAGATCAGGTTGGTCAAGCAGGACCTGCCTTCCATGAACCTGTGCTGGCTGGGCCTGATCCCCTGGTTGTCCTTCACATGGCTTGTGAGTGCCCTCAAGATGAACCACTCCATAATCTTCCCCAGCACCGAGGTCAGGCTGACCGGCCTGTAGTTCCCCAGATCCTCCTTCCAGCCCTTCTTGTAGATGGGCGTCATGTTGGCAAGCCTCCAGTCGTCCAGGACCTCCCCTGTTAATCAGGACTGCTGGTAAATGATGGAGAGTGGCTTGGCAAGCTCCTCTGCCAGCTCCCTCAGTACCCTTGGGTGGATCCCATCTGGCCCCATAGACTCGTGAGTGTCCAGGTGGCATAGCAGGTTAACTTCTTCCTCTTGGATTACGGGGGATTTATCCTGCTCTCCAACACTGTCTTCCAGCTCAGGGGGCTGAGTACCCTGAGGATAACTGCTCTGACTATTAAAGACTGAGGCAAAGAAGGCATTAAGTACCTCAGCCTTTTCCTCGTCCTTGGTGGCAATGTTCCCCCTCGCATCCAATAAAGGATGGAGATTCTCCTTGGCTCTTTTTCTGTTGTTAATATATTTGTAAAACCATTTTTTGTTCTCTGTTATGACAGTGGCCAGATTGAGTTCTAGCTGGGCTTTTGCCTTTCTAATTTCCTCTCTGTGTGACCTAACAGGATTCCTGTACTCTTCTTGAGTTGCCTGCCCCTTCTTCCACAAGTGGTAAAACTCTCCTTTTTTCTTTTTTTCCTGAGTCACAGCAAAAGCTCCCCGTTCAGCCTGGCCGGTCGTCTTCCCCGCCAGTTCTTCTTACGGCACATGGGGACAGATAGAACTGATATAAAAAACCAGGAGAATAAGACTGAGCTGACGGTTGTTGGAATTGACTGAGCTGATAGAGACTGGTAGACAGATGGATATGTAGGGAAGTGGATGCGGTTGAACATTGTAGAACTTCAAGGCCAAAATTTATCTTTCATGAAACACTGGGAAGTTGAGTAACAGGTAAGTGTGGTCTAGAAACTCGCTCAGGAAGGGCAAAAGCTTTTGAATAATTACACAGATGAAAACACAGAATCGTTCTGTTTTCGCATGATTCAGAAGCAGGAGCAACCTTACAGTTTCCGGTAACCTGATTTATCAAGTTTTGAGCTCCTAAAGGAGTCTAGTTCTTGATTTCATGTCCGAATTGTTGCAGGTACACCTGAGATGCAGAAGCAAACTGTGTTCTTGGAAATGCTGATCAAACCTGTACCAACTTCACTGACAATAAAACCAGAAAAACTTATTTTAGGATTCTGCTGTATCACGCGGATCCTGCTTCATACACAGACTCCTATGTGGCTCTTAGAAACACTTGTAATATTTAAGTTTCTTCCAGATGCATCCATGACTTTGGTTTTCAGAGTCATTTTTCTTTTACTATTGCATGCTACCAAAGCAGAGGAAGTTAACGTTACATTATCTGAAACATATGATTTGCCAAGCCAGATCAAGCCATGAAATCCATTGACATAGATTTCTTCTTTAACTGACTAGTCCCTGACAATTCAGAGGCATATGAAATATCTGTGATGCTTGGTTAGGCCTTAGGTCAGCAAGTTACCTTCAGTCAGCATCTGATTTTAGAAGGCTTTGAGAATTCTGTGCTTTATATGACCCTAGCTAGCTGTTTGTATTGATATTTTGCTCTATGTGCTTTAGAGCAGTTTTGATTTGCTGTTCCATAATTTGCACCATAGTAATGGTTAATCATGAAGTTAAGCAAAAGAAATTAAAAAGTCAGAGAAAGAAGTCAATTAATGCTCTGTGTATTGATAAAAATATTTTACAGATCTGTTAATACAACAAAGGATTACCATTTACTAGCAGCAGTTGTTTGAAATCAGTCAGTAAATGGAAATACTTTACAGCTAACTTCTGAAATCTGAGAAGCACCTGCTAATTGTATATTACATCTTCAAATGAAAAATCACATTTTTCATGTCGTCTGTAACATTTGTGGTATTGAATTACTGACTTCATTTCTGACCTTAAATAGGATGTCCTGACGCACGGTCAGCTTGTGACAGTGATTAATTGGTATTAATGTACTTGTTCGGTGTTCTGTCAAGGATGACTGGGTATGGGCTGTTAAACTTGTGATCTCCCGCTTTCACACAGAGCAGCTCTCAGAGGGCAAATAGGAACACAGGGAAAAGGATTTGTAGGTTTGCTTTGCTATATCTTAAATGAGCAACTGAGTAAGTGGTGTCAAAATTTTTTTAGTTCCGTGGGAGTTTTGGGTCAGGTCTTCACAGAATATAAATCTGGTTAGTTCTGCTTTGTCAGTACAGTCAAGACATTGTAGAAGTTGAAGATCAGTCCATAATCATCAGTAAATCTAAATTAGACTTATTTGTTGCTTTTCATATCGACTCTCCTCCAAAGTTAAGATTTCTGATTCCAGTCCTCAGGGTTTCTTTCCTTTTTCTTTTCTTTTTTTTTTTTTTTTTTAAATAAAAGCAGTATGGAAGAAGATCAGAGGAATAGGACTTGGAGGATCTGTAGTTTATTTCTAGCTTTTTCATAAACCTTTTGCAGGACTTTGCATCAATTATTTTTACCTTATAGTAAAGAAATGTTGATCAAAAAGGGCTTGCAGTCCCAAATATTATTATTTATTTTTACGTTTTGTCTGAATTAGTTTGGTGGGCCTATCCATGTTGTGACTATGCATTTCTCTATGTAAGCACTAAGTAGGTTGTTATCATCCTGGGGCACGTAAACATACAACATGGTTTAGTTTCAAGATATTTTGTAAACAAGTGTATGCAAAATACGTAAAAGTCCTTGGAATATAATGTTTTATAAAATTTTAAAAAATGGGTGTATAATAGTTGTAATCAGTGTAGTATATGGCAGTATTAATATAACACAATTTTGAATAATATCAAAGCATGTTTTTCTCTTCCTTAACTTTGTCACCAAAAAACACTTGTGATGGTTATCAGCTTTCTATATGTTTATTATTGTGCTATGTTAAGTAAACTGCAGATGGATAAAATCAGTTTGAAAGACCCATTTTCAGATGAAACCATTAAGTTATGCTGATCGTGATCACTGCACTCTTTTCTCTTCTAATGTAAAAAGTCTCTTTGGTCTTGCAATGTTAAAAGTATCCTCAATTCCCTTTGCCTTAAAAGAAGGCAGTGCGTGGGAGGGAGGACAAAATCCTCCCATCATATTCCGCTACTATCTGCATCAAAAGTATAATCAAACCCCTGAAATAGCATTATCACAGCTAAACTTAGACTGGGTAAATAAAGTATATATCTTATAGTCAAGAGAATCTAGAGATTTGGGGTTGACAATTAAAATAATGTAATGAAGCCAATTTTCACAAAGTGCTGAGTATCGTCTCTCTGTAAATCATACTTGTTTGGGTCAGTTCAAGATTGGTACCCAAACTCTAAAGCAATGTCACTACTGAAATTTCTGTCCATAACATACGAAAACAGCAGTGATGTTGTTCAACCCCATTTCAGAAGGACACAACAACCCTGAGATAAGTTTATTTGTGACTCTCACTAGTACCAAGTTTCAGTGAGTGGATTAGTCACCAAAAAAACTTTCATTTTTCTGTAGCCTCCAACTTTGAAGCTTAATGCTGTTCATTTGTGATAGTCACAGGAAAATTCTAGATCAGACATTCTTGTACTTTGTAAGCGACTGCCTTTGGGTGCAATGAAATGAATCACAACTGCTGCGGTGTAACACCAGGACCAGTTATCTGTTCCTAATGCACTCAGCAGACCTAAACCCCTGTATTTCAGTTCTCTTAAAAGCACTTACTCTTGGCATCCCCAAATCAGAAAAGGATTAAAAAGGGTACAACATGTAATTCTTAGTTGGTTTTGATAGATTTTTACATAGAGGAGGTAACAGATACTTCAGAATTGTCAGGACTATCAGACTAGGGAGAAATTAATTCTGGGGAAAAGATTTCTTAAAAGCGTGAAGCAACTTATACGTGGAGATTGATTTGTAGAGCTTGCAGGCCTGCTTTACTTCAGCTCCACTGAACTATCTCCAGGTATGACATTTTACTGTTCTTGACAGAGAAATGAGTGCTGATGGAAATGTAAATATCCTGGAAGAAATAGTAGTTGTAACAATTAGTTTGACAGAGTAGGCTTTAGAGATGGAAGTGTCTTCCGTGTTTAGACAGGAGACCATGCTGCAGAGGGGGAGTGCTCCAGGATTGCTGTTTTCCTGGTGCCTTTCTCATTTCACTGAAACATGTAAATGGAAATGAGTAGGTAAGACTTAATGTCAGCATCTTAAAGTTTAGTTATGAGCAGCTACCTTGTCATGAAAAATGTCTATTTAGATTTCAAAAATTATCTTGATACTGTTTAACATCTTTTCACACTGCACACTGTATGTCATTCAGCTTTTTATTGTTCTGCTTTTAGTCATGTGGAAGTGCTAAAGTTGAAAACAGAGTACAGCCATGAAGATTAGTTACTTTTCCATCCCCTACTAAGAAATGTGCTTAACACGGTCTCTTTCCAAGCATATATGTACAACTAAATGCTGACATGAATAAAATTCTTAAGAGTAACTGAATTCCTCTTGTAGGCTACTAATGAAAAATGATGTATAAATATGATTTGTCATTGGAAATGACAGTTGGAGAAATTGGGTCATTTGTTAAGCTAGATCTAGTAACCAGACCCAGACTTATTTTTCAGATGGTATAGAAGATTATTGTGTATCAAAAGAAAAAACGTGAAAAAGAGGCAGTGATGGCAGGGGTGACTGTTACAGAAGTTATCGTCTTCTGACTTAGAAGGTTGATTTTATTTTTATCATATTGTGCAGTCTCCTCTATCTGGCCTGTAACATCAGTAGAGAAGTTTTTCTCTTCTTCCTCATTGATCATCCCTGATACATGGTTGAACACCTTATTCGTGTAAATCCTTCTGAAGTGTTCCGCATTGGCCTCACCCCATTGTTAGAAAGCTGGCATGGTGCCTTTGAGTTGGGATCTAAAACTTATCAAGAATGTGCTCCCCTCGGATTCTTTAATGTACATTGTGAGGGGCCCTTTTTATAGTATCTAATGAGCTGTCCCACAAATGTGCTGAACGTTGTCATCAATCGCTTCAAGGTGCTCCTTATTCACTTTTCATTTTCCTCCAAGAGACAGTTAAGTGAGAATATTTGAGTCCAGCAAGAAAAGTGCTCCCTATGTAAGCAGCCTTTTTCAAAGCTTTGAGAAGGATGCATATGATTTCTCTAAGACACCAGTGGGCAGGTCCTGCTTATACAAAATATAGTGCTTCATGGTCACCTTGCCCTTATTGAGGAATTATTATCCTTGAAATTATCAGACACGCACTCTAGCACCGAGAGCACGGAATTTCATTTCTTGTGTCCCCAGATGTTGTAACTATGTTATAACCAGTCAAGATGATACAGGAATTTCATACATGTCACAGGCTGTAGGAGGTCGTAGCCAACAAATTATTTTTACTCTTGCAGTTGTGTAAAACGTTTGACATGTTAAATATTAGCAGTAAGTAAAACATAAAAACTTGGATGTGGACTGCATCATTACTGGAACAATCCCATTGTCCTCCCAAAATTAAAGATGATACAGCTAAGTCTTTCCAGTTAATGTACAGCGAGTTAAAACTTTCAGTCCTAGTTCTGCCATCAAGATTTTGTTGTTTGGACCAAAAGATGTAATTTATTCAGTTTTAGTTTCTTTCTTTAAAAGGAGGATAATACTTGCCCTGTAGGGGATTAAAGGAACATTCGCTTGTATAAAGGTATAAGTCCAGGCAGCAGCTGCCGTTTGCATAGTTTCCTCTACCTCTTGATTAGGGTAGTTAAATAAGTGATGCTCAATAATCAGACTAGGGGAAAGTTTCTAAATTTGTACAATTATTTTTCAAATGAAACCTTGGTTTGCAAACTGGATAGTGAATGACCATCGAAGAGGCATAGGTGAACAAAATCAACCAATACAGTTAGGGAACTAAAATGAAAAGTGTCCTTTCTGTACAAGAATTGTTGGTTTAACTGATGGCCTGCGTAACAGTGATATATCTTAGTCACTAAATGAAGAAATGTTTGTCCTACAACAAAGCTTCAGAGCCCATAATTCATACCGTTTTGTGCTGTACCAAATAATTTCAAATTTGGGAAGGGAAGAATACAGTTTTACTGTTCCTGAATGTTCTCGGGCTTGCCGCTATTGATAGTCTTCTCGAAGAAAAAGGGCTGCAACTCTTAGATTTAAAGGAGGTTATGGCTAGATTCTTTTATTTGCTAAATAGTATGCCCATATATGACAAAATCTAATCCATTACCTTTTTATAATCACTGCGTACTACTAGTGATAAAAGTTCAGATCTATATATTGCTTCATGTCAGGTAAAGATTGACTATTTTTTTACATAGTCGATCTTAAAAGATTGATAGAGTTCACTGGATTTCAGATGATTTCAGGTCAAGATTTCATTTAGGCTGGTAGGTGATCAGTTCATTGAGGTTTTATTAAGCAATTAAAACAGTTACTATTTTTTTTTGATCTTTTAGACCAGCACCCTCCATCCAGTTTTGTCTTCAGTGAATAGAACTTTGCAATGCTGGCCTGCTATTGAACCACCAGTAATAGGTATATTCAGAAGTAGCTGTATGACTGCTAATTTATTTTATATTTTAATTTGATCATGTTAAGGTTTGGCGTTTTATTTCAGACATTACCATTCTGCATGTTTCCAAGAATGGTGAAATTCTTTGTGCTAGAAGATGATGTGGAAAAATTCCAAGCATTGCATAAAGGGGCTGTGTCTTATGGATATTATAGTCAGGCTTTGTTCCTAGTAGACCTTCAAGTGCTAGTTTTGTCTAATAAAGTCCTACAGTTTTGGATAGCTGCTTGTTAGATTTATTTTTCTTTCCTTGTGTAGCAGAAATCAAGCTGATAAAGGAGGAGCCATTGCAGAGATAGTGGACCAATGTTACCTGATAGATGAGGAGATACTTTGATACACGATAGGTTGGTCCTCGCACTTGATTTTTAATCACTGTATCTTTTGCAGTTGAATGAAGTTAAAGCATCTCATGAGCAGCTTTCATGTAGCATAGGTAGCACGCAAGGAGTTACAGAATATGATAGTGGCACTGCTAGCTGACCTACACTCCATCGGCAAGGCGCCTTGCAGGGTCACTTCTTGGTATTTTCCCCAATTATAAGTGAGTTGTTGGTCAGTTGTTGTGTTATATGAACAGTTTCTATTTCACCTCTTTATCGTTTAAACACTTTTGAAGTTGCTAATGCAAATTATTTTGATGGGTGATACTACATTCTCATTCAAGCATGGATTAAGTTTGTTACGTTTAAATTGGTGAAAGTACAAAATTTCTTCTAATAGTAAAACCAATCTACAGATATTTCCCTGTTCCAGATTGCTGCAAGGGAATATTTTATTTTGGCTTAAAAGTGGTAACAGTTGAACTGAAGGCAGTGAGATCAAATGTGAGAAGAATATACTAGCATTATAAATGCTATTTCTTTTTAAGTGTTAGATACGTAAATGAATTAGCTAACAAAGATGATTGAAGTGTGGTTTTGGATGCCAGCCTACATATTGTGATATGCAGCTTGGCCAACAAAAAAACAATAAAAAAGGGGAAAAAAAGGGAAAAAAAAGGAAAAAAAAAAAAGAAAAAAAAAAAAGGAGAGGTTTTAGCCCCTTAGGCAAAGCTAATGTTGATGCTAATTAATTCAATAGACCTTGGATTAGGCCCACTTTCCTTAGGGAGGTATTTGTCCTCATTCTTTACTCGTGCAGTTTGTATTCAAACTACTGTATCTTTCTGTCACTATGAACAAAGTTACCTTTAAAAAGTCATCTATGAATATCATCATGGAGACTGACTTTTATCTTAACCCTGTAGGTCAACAGTATAAAAAATAAGAGCATTCGGATTCACGTCTCTTTGACCTTTTCAGACTACATGAATCTGCTTAATTTTTTTACAGTTGAAAATCATTTTACCGGAGAAAAAAACAATTATTGCAGAATAGATCTAAGTAATAGAATGTGATTGTTGAAAGTGGGGATATCACCCTTTAATTACCATTGTCAAAAGAAGATTATTTAACTACATTGCATTATCTGCATGTACTTTTTTTCACAATATTATTAACACCATTGTGATCTGTTAACAAAATATTACAGGGAAACTAACCTGCAGGAGGTATTCTGGGGGATTAGTGTGTTGCCTACTGCTGTTGGTTCTTACTGCCTAGACACTACTGCGATAAATGATCAGCTGTAACTATCTTTTTTCCTGCCTTCACTGTTGCACTTTGAATTGTGCTGTAGCTCAAAGCCAGTTCCTGTTCATTTGTATTCCACCAGATTATGCAATTAGCTGGTTAGTGCACCCTTGTTAGCCAGATACGTTATTTCCATTTGGATTCCATCATTTTACTGAAAACTCATGAAAATGCAGATTGAGAAGCTTAGCAGATGAAATAAATAAATAGAAGTAAGGATATGTAGCTTATCCATCGCTCACCTCAGACTAGCCTTGCAGCTTCTTCAGAGAACGCTGTCGCAGCATGAGGAAACTCTCAATCAGTTTTAGTTACATCTTGTCACAGACACAATAAATCCTTGGGCAACCCAGTTCCACTTAGTGTTTCATAGAAAAAAAGCCCTATGTGCACTGTTAGCAGTTGATATTGTGTCTCTAAATGCTAAAGCATTTACTGCACAACAGTGTAATTACCTAGCCAGGTATATTTGACAGTATAATCGAATGTTTTCTTAAGGCTCTCATGAAAGATTTTGTTCTGTTAGCTAATTTACTGTGCACATTCATACCATGATTATCACAGAAGTAGCTAGCACACATCTCCCACATTGCATTAGGTTTCAATAAAGATTGTGAAAGGCTCATTTCTTTTTTGATCAGAGCCCCAAAAGATAAATGTCTAAAACAATTTTAGTAATTTTGTGTCTCCCAAGTGTTGTGTCCGTTCCTTTTACTGTCCCTTGATTTCTCTACAGCTCATTCAATGTAAATTAGAGAGGATTAATGAAATCATATTCATTAAGAACTTATTAGTAAGAAGCTATGAAAAGTATTATTTAGTAAATAGGAGTAAGCAAAGACTGCAGAATTCGGTACTTCTGTTTGTTCTTGTTCCCTAACTTCAGCATATGGAAGAAAGAGCAGAGTAGGGAATGTAGCCCTACAGGATCCATTTCTCACTGTAAATTCACTCGTACATCTCTGGGTGATGCACGAGAGTGTCTCCAGTGAAAGCTCGTGAGCTTGTCATCTTCACTAACCCTAATGCTGCATCCTGTAGTTCCACACTGCTCTTCGGTCTCTCCTGTGGGCAGCCAGCTCGTAACGTGAACTGCTTATGATCAAAGAGAAGGCAAAAAAAGGAAAGAGAAGTAAAAGAACTAAGGTAAAATAGGCATTTCTGGATTGCCTTCTCATTTCTCTCTCTGTGTTGTCGCCTGACCTGAGGCCACTCTCGGGTGTCTGCCCTGCAGCCTGTGACTGCCCCACACTCAGTTGTGGCTCAGCAGTGACTGTTTTAGCACAGAGATGCCAAAACTATCACAGTCTCTTCAGGAGCCAGGGGCCATCTAGGTATAAAAGCTATTAAAAATCCTTACGTGTGCAAATCTGTCCTTTGACTAATCCAGTCATTTAGATTTGGTCTCTGGAGCTATTCTAAAAATTGAAACTTAAGTCATTAATGCATAGTGCTGATAATACCATGACTAAATTAAGTTGTGAATTTATGTTAAGTAAATAAATTAATTAATTAATAAATAAAATAATCCTTACCAAAGGAAAAAATATAATAAAACCAATGTCTTCCAATGTATGGGGACTCCTGGCTTAGCCACTCTTCTTCATAATGTTTTTCTCAAGTGTGAAGGAGAGGATGATCCAACTGACTAGATTAATAATAAATTTCCTTGGTACATTTATGGAAGGGGAAGGTATGTACTAGGAGCAGACTGAAAAAAATTTCATACGCTCATTAATACCTCTAAAGATCAGTTCTGAGATAGGATGCTAAATAGTTGTTTTATACCTAAGAATATGATCATACTTATTTGTGTATTTCAGGAAAATTCTGAATATACAATTCCACGTTTACTTTGAACATGTGTTATTGATATTGGGGTAGGGAATGTCACTGCATTAGTTCGACTACATTCAGAAAGGCAAAGATTTTTTGCTAATGAAAGATGTTTATTTTCTTTCAAGCACCTTTATCAAAACTTGCAATAGAAATACTATTATACTTATAATCCTTGTAGACATGATTTGTTGTAAAAGCAAACAAAGGAACAAGCAACTTTGCGCTCCCTCACTTCCTGAGCCTTTTTACGTCTTAAAAAAAAAATTAAAGTCATGTAGCCACATAATCTTAAAGGACTTAAAGGAACAGGAATGAAACCAGCAGTCTTTCGCCTGCGGGCTGCTTATTCAAATTCGGTCCAGACTAGGAGAGTCATAAAGCGATTACAAGGTGCAGGGGTTTGTGTTAGTTGCATGGGGTGGCTCTGAGTCCCCGCTGGCTTCCATAGGTGCACGTGCACCTTTGCAGGGCCCCCGCTGCCATACCCTCCTCTGCAGTCTTGCAAGTTTCAGAGAGAAAAGCCAAAAAGGATTAGTTTTGGTGGCTTGAATCTTCATTGCAGTTTTAGAGCAGAGCCTGTCACAGAGGGGAATTGCAAAGATACTTTCGCTCATATTACATATGTTTTTACTGAACTTGCAAAGCTGCCAAACCAACTACTTTGCTGAGCCCTGAAACTGTGTGTGTGAGCATGTGTGCACACATGTGCGCACACAGCTTTTTTCCTTACAGATGCTGTTTTCCTCATGCTAGAAAGACTTGGTACAGCTGCTGCGTTGTCATTTTTTTATCACATGGCTCTGTGATTGCATCTTTTTCAAGTATCTCCTTCTAAGCACAGGAAAAAGGCATTTCCAAATATATTCAGTTAAGGAATTTTTGAGTCAAATTTATATCCATTTATAAATGAGCTATTTATATCCATTCCCTAAAGATGCTATTGTATGTAAGGCAAAATACCAGAAGTGATGAAGACAGATATTGATTATCACCCCCAAAAAGAGCTGGAAGAAAACAGCAGAAGCTGTCTGGCTGAAATCGTACCAAATCAACTCCTGCAGGGTATTTTCATTTTCATCGCTGCTGCTGTTCTTTCCGTCATTTTTTTTATTTTTTTTAAATGTGTGTCTTGCACAGGATAGAGTAATGATGTTTGGGAATTAATCTCGATACATTTTGCAAGCTGTAAGCTGTAGCCTCTTCATAGTTGCATCGTAACTGTTGTCTCAAAACAGAGGTGAAGCTGGAAGAATGGGGTTTGAGATCTTAATAATTTTCATTTTGCTCTTCTATTATAATGTCTTTTAAAAACTTACTTTGGTTTTACATAGTCTGCTATGCTGTCATAGGATAGAAAAAGGGGGCAAATTAACTTAGTCATAGTAAGGTGGAAGAAAAATACAATAATGATGTTTAAGTAGACAATGTCTTTTTGGGCCCCTTTTCATTAAAACTATTCAGCCGGAACAAACACCTTACCTAGAGTCCTTCCGCACTCTCACATTATCATATTTAGAAAAAGCAGGGAAAATTCTCTCCATCTCAGCATCATAGAACCACCACTGCAAAGGTTGCAGGGCTGGCTGCAGGTTTCTTGCTGTAGTTGGTACTGCAGTCCACCTTCTGATTGCTTTTAGTCTTTAGTCTTCTCTTCACTCTTTTTTCTTCAGCAGAGATATCCTCAGTTCCTTGCGGTCCTTTCGAGGCTAGGTATGGCCCTTTTAGCCAAGTGTCCATGTGCGCAAGGATGGACAAACATAATATGAGTGGGTTAAACACTGTTGGTACAGATTAAGATTATTTTGGTGTGAGGAGTAGTAAAAGGCAATTAGGCATATGTTTTCAGCTGCAACAAAGGCAATGCAATGCTCTCCTGGAATGTGAATGCCAGAGATTTACATGGGGTGTTATATGGGATATATGTACATGTGGATGGGTGGCTGGTAGCTGAAGTGGTAAAATAGATAAAGAAGGAATCTGTAAGAGCCTGAGCATCTGAGGGAAGCTCCTATGAGACCCAGAGCTAAGGTTTTGTGTGTGGGTTCTGCCAGGTAACTCCTTGTTAGCTTTGAGCAAAAATAAAAAAAACATTTCTGCTAGTGTTCTCTTGCTAACTGGCTTACTCAAAAATCTGAGTTCTGTCTAGTTACTACTCAAAACATGTAGCTGTAACATCAACACCAGCTATTTTAGTTACAAGGTTTCCAAAAGAAAGCCAGATAAAGCAAGAGTAAGGGGGCTTCCCTGTACACTACACTTCATCAGCTTTATAACCCTGTCACGTCTAGAAACCTGGTCTTTTACACTATTTGTCCCAATGGAGAGATGGGATCAGCAATTGTTATCACTCTATTGGGTTTGTGGGGGGGCTAAGGGGCAGCTTCTGTGAGAAGCTGCTAGAAGCTTCCCCCATCTAAGTGTCCGATAGAGCCAATGCCAGCCAGCTCCAAGACGGACCCGTCACTGGCCAAGGCTGAGCCCATCAGCAACGGTGGTAGTGCCTCTGGGATAACGTATTTAAGAAGGGGGAAAAGTTGATGTGCAAGAGCAATTGCCGCCAGAGAAGAGAGGAGTGAGAATATGTGAGAGAAGCAACTCTGCAGACACCAAGGTCGGTGAAGCAGGAGGGGCAGGAGGTGCTCCAGGTGCCGGAGCAGAGATTCCCCTGCAGCCCGTGGGGAAGACCATGGTGAGGCAGGCTGTGCCCCTGCAGCCCATGGAGGTCCACGGTGGAGCAGATACCCACCTGCAGCCCGGGGAGGACCCCACACCGGAGAAGGGGGTTATGCCCAAAGGAGGCTATGACCCCGTGGGAAGCCTGCGCTGGAGCCGGCTCCTGGCAGGACCTGTGGCCCCGTGGAGAGAGGGGCCCAGGTTGGAGCAGGTTTGCTGGCAGGACTTGTGACCCCGTTGGGGACCCACGCTGGAGCAGTCTGTTCCTGAAGGACTGCACCCCGTGGAAGGGACCCACGCTGGAGCAGTTCGTGAAGAACTGCAGCCTGTGGGAAGGACTCATGTTGGAGAAGTTCGTGGAGGACTGTCTCCCGTGGGAGGGACCCCACGCTGGAGCAGGGGAAGAGTGTGAGGAGTCCTCCCCCTGAGGAGGAAGGAGCAGCAGAGACAATGTGTGATGAACTGACTGCAACCTCCATTCCCCATCCCCCTGTGCTGCTGAGGGGGAGGAGGTAGAGAATTGGGGAGCGAAGTTGAGCCCGGGAAGAAGGGAGGGGTGGGGGGAAGGTGTTTTAAGATTCAGGTTTTATTTCTCATTATCCTACTCAGATTTTGACTGGTAATAAATTATACTAATTTCCCCAAGTCAAGTCCATTTTGCCTGTGATGGTAATTGATGAGTGATCTCTCCCTGTCCTTATCTCGACCCACGAGCCTTTCATTGTATTTTCTCTCCCCTGTCCAGCTGAGGAGGGGAGTGATAGAGTGGCTTAGGTGGGCACCTGGCGTCCAGCCGGGTTCAACCCACCATAATCACCAAATGGCTGGGAAAGTTATTGCCATTGTGATTACATGGATGTGCAAGAACCGCTCATCTCCAGCATTGTTCTAGAAATATCCAGTCCTGTGCAACAGTGATGTGGTGCTCTAGGCAAGTTATGTCCTGTCCTCTCAGGTATCAGCATAGGATGCAGCTAAGGAGGGCCATGGTTCTCCTGAGAACGCTTGCCAAAGTGCTCCCGCTGCTACTGCAGTTTCAGGTAAGTGGTTAAAATAACCTGTTGTATTCCAGCAACTTGGACTGTGGAACAGTAATTGAGTTATGTTGATGCTATGGTAGTTGTCGTTCCTTTTTTATTTCTTTGTAATAATTGTTATGGTTTTGTATTATGTTATACCTGGCACAGACTGCAAGAGGTGGTAATTCCATTTCCCTAGTTATAGCCTCATCAATTGAATGTGTTTTGATTGCTATCTTTGGAACAAAGGGATTAATTTCATAGTGCGATTGTTTTATTTCCACTTCATCTTGTTAGAGTTGCTGAACATAGAAGGTGTAGAACAAATCAACAAACAAGAAAGGTTGAACTTTAAAATTTACAGTTGTGTAGTTAGAAAAAATTGAATATGAGGAAAAATTCTGGGGCCTGCTACAAGTGTAAACAGGCTCTTGCCTTTTCACAAAAAAACATAGAGTAGCTGTCTGTTTACATTGTTGTAACAAAGATCTAAAATTGGCTGAGGCTCTTGGGGTAGCCTGGATTTCTCCTTCCCAGTCTGTTTCCTGCTGTTCCCATTTGCAGGTCATGCCAATAGCGAGGCTGTGTAAGTATTCCCGATAGATGCACATGTGCACGTACACACACTCACCCACTCCATTCACATGCTCAGATATGTAGATCAACACAGAGTATTGCCTTTATTGGCACCCACAGCACTTACATGAACATGAACAACACAGTCCACTCCTGCTCCTCCTCTCCAAATCATTAGGAAGTTGAGTATTTAGCACGTGTGTGTGTGTATACAAATACACATACAAATATATATTTATAAACTTTCTCTGTCTTCATTCACAGTTACTCTCATATTTGCAGAGCCCTCAAACCCTAGGCTATAAAACCATGCAGAATTGATGCCCTGATTCTTGGCTTCTCCACCTCCAGCCTGGGTTTTTTCCAGTTTCTAGTCTCCTGCTTGTCAGCTACTGCAGCTTGATTTAAGTTCTCACTTCCTCAGGTGTCTTAAGCCTTACACTGGACCATGAGTCCACACAGAATCCAAGCCCAGAACCTAAGCCCTGTTTATCCTGTCTCTGTCTCCAGCCTCACATCTTTCCAGGACTTACTGGCTAGTCGAGCCTGAAGTTTGCTAGCGAATCACACACACACGCCGGAGAGCAAGTCACAGAAAATATGTGGATGGAGTTTCATAAGACTGCAGCTATCAGGCACAGGGCTTGGCCAGACAAGTATGCTGAACAGCAGCTTGTTTGTATGCAGTCAGCCTTTTTTTTTTTTTTTTTAATATATTAAACCTTCTCTCCATCTTCCCATGCTTGCTTCTCCCCGATCCACCTTGTTCTTAAGCATTCCTTTGCATGTTCCCATAAGCTGCTTAAAACATCCCATAAATTTTGCACAGTCCCACAACTCCCCTGCAGTAAAATCAGTCATTCCTATGGGACTCAGTAATCTTGTTTCCACCCCTTCTTATCAGTTCTTCAGGACTTTGAATGGTTCCTTCAATGGCCCATCATCAGGCACCTGAGAGTTCTATCTTTGGTATTATCTCCTGTTTCTTAGGGTTTGTGTATCTAGGTGTGATTTATTGCTTTTTCTGTCTCGGCTTTGTTTTTATGCTGAATAGTCTTTAACCTGTCAAGGCAGATGTCCGTACATGCCAGGTATTTTTTTTGTTGTAGCAGCAATTTAGTATCAATTCCGATTTCATCTGTTCTTTCACAGCCAAAACAAAGCCAATGGGAAATCATAAATCTCGATGTATAGTGAACCCTGGCTAATATGACAGAAAAGTGTATGCACACTTCTGATTTAAATCAGACTTGCATAGTGATACAGACTTAGTATTAATTGGAGTGTGGAACCTTTTTTTTTCCCCTGCATGTCACTATGAGCTTTATGTATACGTGTGGCAGGGAAAGAGTAAAGCAGGGCACAGTAACATAAAATGCTCGTATTTTATACTGTGTATGTACATACGATTGGACTAAGGTCAAGAGCAGAATCAGGCACTTGTGTAACTGTGAGTCACTGGTCTATGAATTACTGGGTAAATTGACCCCTAGGCTGTGAATTGTCTGGGGGATGGAGTACTCTTTTCTTTGGTTTGTACAGCACAGAATATGGTACCGTTAAAAACAGCCACTAACTACAACAGTAGCCTTATATTTTCTGCAATCCTGGTGGCTGCCTTCTATTTGTAGGCAGCACAAGTACCAAAATGTAAGAGCACAGAGTGATTAAGCTGAAAAGGAAAGGAAATGAGTTTGAATGTTACATGAGTGGCGAGATGGAAAGACTGGTGCAAGTGGCCGAAGTGCAATAGGAAGCTTTTCAGTTCAAGGTCATAAATATGAATCTTTCCCAAGCTGGCAGTGACCAAAAGCCCTAACCATCTGAAAGCAACATCACCCAATAATGACAGAGATTGGAAGCAGGAATGTAGAAAGACATGAAAAGCTTTTGAAAGTGCCCTTGCGGGCTAATACTGTTACTCCAGTGAATAAGTCTCTTGAAGGCTGTGAGTCTGTGGCCATTTATCTGGTAGGCTTGCTATTCATCTCCTTTGAGTGTAGTGTAAATGCACTGTATTAGGGTCATGATGAGAGCAAACCTAAAACGTTTAAATATTAGAAATGAGTTAGCCAAGCTAACTTTCCTAGCTATCCAGCAGGAAAGTACAGACTATTGCAAGCGCAAACACAAAGAAAGCAGGGAAACAAACGAGAACATTTGGAAAGAGATGGCTGCACGGGGACTTGTGATCTTACAAACAAGTCTGTTAAGGAGGAGGGACTGTTTGATGGTATATGAGACAGCTTTTCTCTTGCTAAATAAGGAGAAAATATTGAGTATTCTTTTAAAGAGACTTCTTCCTGCTTCCAAAATATTTCACAGACACAAAAAGCAAGAATGCACAGAAACAAAATCATGTCTAGATTGCTCAAAAGTTTGAAATGTTGATAAATAGGAAATTGTGATAGAACAGACTGAGGAAAAGTCATGTTGCTTCTATTTCTGAAGGCTTAAGAAGGAAATACTGAGTGAACAGACAGTAGAGAAGAAAGGGTTGGAATATAACACTTTTTTAGTATTTAGTATTGAGATAAAATGATCCAGATTATCTTGCCTTAATGTCCCTAAAGAAAAAATGAGATAAGGAGGAAGAGCTTGCAAACAGTACTGGCAGACATTTGTTCATATTTTACCATTGAAACAACACCTCTCACCTCCGCCTGTGACAAGGGTCTAAAATCTGAGTCCAAATCCAGATATCAGTTTGACATTTACAGTTTGTTTCTTTAGCAGAAACGGCAACCTCAAATCCACATACAGCATTTGAAATCCATATGTAAAATAGGAGATAGACTTTTTTTCCTGCCTTCATTTTACCAGAAAGGGAGAGAGAGTAGTTGAAAGGCTTTTATTATTTTTAAGAAACAGCATTTTAATTAAAACCTGGGGAAAAAAAACACATTCGTGAGGCTTGTATGAAAGAATATATAGTGCTCCAGAATGTATTGTGTGGAGGTTTTACTGTCCTCTTCCTTTCTGCTATGTTAAGGAAAGGAATCTTAGTTTAATTCTGGAATGATAGAATAGTTCACAGTGGAAAGGGCCTCTGGTGGTTGTCTGATCCATCTTGCTCCTCAGAGTAGACTGAGTTAGCTAAGGTTTTCAGTGTCTTGTCCAGTCTAGTTCTGAATACCTCCAAGGATGGAGACACTACCGTCTCTCTAGGCAAATTATTCCAATGTTTGAATGATGATGCCAAAGAGGAGTTAGTTGTAATTTTAACTGCAAATCAAAACTAATCTGGAGAAGGAGCTTAACAATATTTGAGATCAGAGCCTTGCCCAATTTGCATAAGATCTGGATTTTCAACAAAATATATTACATCTTCCTCATCGTTGCTTGGTTTGAAGGAACTAGTTTAACTGTGTCAGTGTAAAATTCTTCTTGCAAGTTACTCCTGTTTCTAAGCTGGAGTAAGATGTAGTGGTGTGCATCATCTCTAATTTGAGGGTTTGTATTGCTTCGGCCACAGAGTACGTCTGGTTGTTACTTTTCACTTCCAAAGTTTTCTCCCGGAACATGAGCATTACTGGCAAAGAAACATCTTTCTTTAGAAACAGTGAGACTTCTCTAATTTTTTTTTTCCAAAAAGTATTTCAATACCCTTATATAAAATTTTTGCTGAAAAAAATCCAAAATTCTTGTTCAAAGAATTTTGGAATTTTTCATTTATGAAAAATAATCTGTAACTGAAGATTTTAAGAGATTTTTTTTTAATAATTTGAAGACAATTGTAAAGAACTTTATATACAAAATGAACAGTTTTACATATAATTATCAAGAAAGAATCTTTCCTGAAATGTGTCATTTTTCCTCACTTTCAACAAATCATATTAAAATGTTTTGGTGATGTGACAGTATTTAATTATTAAAATACTTATATATAGAAATCTTAATCCTTCTTTTGCCAATTACGTAGTGAAAGCTATTTCTGTTTGAAAAACTAGGAAATACTTTTATGTAACATCACAGACATCTGAATGAATGAAGCAAATGCCTCTCGGTTTTCAGTGTACTGCCAATGCCAATTATGGCAAGTAAAGTTTTTCAAGACCCTTGCTCGTGGGAGATGTCAAGGGAATGTCAGATACCAGTATTCAAGCTATGTAAATAAAGTAAGTATATATTCAAGCTGTTTAAGTAATTCATTTAAGTATCAGAAACAGTGCTGTAAAGTTATATCAGCTCTCATTTAAATAGTCTAGGCAGATTGGGGCAATAACACTGCGATTTGCTTTTCAGTTACCTGGGCACAGCACACCATTGCACCACATAGATTTATTTGTGGTTGCAGAAAGAAAGATTGGAAGTGTGAACACCAGAGGCCTTAATCTCACAGAGCAAATAAGAAGAGCCCTGAATAGACTATATTTTAAATGTTTCAACTTTTAAGCCATGGCTGCATGGTATATGACTTTCTATTTTTGTAGGCCCTCACAGGGTAGCACCTGTCTGTCTTCTATCTAGCAGCAGATGGAGCTGCTCTTAAGAAGAACATTTTATGGGTTATTTACGAATGTGAACAGAGGGACTGATCTCTGTAGGCTTCCAGTGTAGAGAAAAGAGAAACACAGATTCAGAGCCAAAGCCAAACTCACTCTCTTGAGAACTCTCTGACTTGGTTCAATATAGGAAGGGGCAGGAGAGACGTGGGTTAAAGTTAATATTTATGGATACCTTCTTGTTTCATTTTACAGTCATATATTAAACCATCTAAACTGAGAAAAGGAAACCCATTCCTCAACTACTAGAATCATAATAATGCATGAGTTTTGCCAAGAAAAAAGGGATAGGGATCTATAAAAAAGTAGCTCAACTTGAAAGAAAAATGCAAAGCATGTTGAAGAAGAGTGGTGCTGTTCATTTTCTTCCCTACACTTTAAAACGTTTCTGACTTGGGTTCTGACTTTGCAATCCTTTGATTTTTCCAGAATGTATTTAGACAGGAGGCTTCATGGTCAACAAATAAGCTGTCTTCATTAGTACAGTTTTTCATTTAAAAAAGCAGATTTTTCACAACTGATTCTTTTCAGTGGGCCATGTACCCACTTCGGGTAAAACATTAGGTGAAACAGCACTCTCAGGTTCTAAGCTTGAAAACCTCAAAACAAAAAATACCACTTGAGTGGTATGTCTGGGGTGTAGCCAAGCTAAAGATGTTCTGACATTCTCTGACATGATCCTTTTGCATGTTTTTCATGTGTACAGTGATCACAAGCCTCTCGGCTCACCTCTGCTGGGCGTCCCATCACAGAGTCACTCCAATTTCTGTAACTAATTAAATGGTCATTGGATCAGAAAGGGAACCCCTCCATAGCATAGTCCCACCAGTTATGGGTGCTGAGGGTGGTAAGGAATGTCCTTGAAAGCCCACATCCCAGCAGATAGCCCCGTTCCTTCTTGTTTTCTGTCTGCTTCAGAGAAAAATACACCTTAAATAGAAAGTAAAAAAAATCTTATTTATAGCCAGCATTGAACAGGAATATTCTTGAAATCTTGAAAAGGATGGGAGAACTTCTCACATATGAAGTTATAATCATAAAGGGTTGGTAAATCTTAGCTGTAATCCGACAGTATATAGCTTGGTTAAAACCCATTTAAATAAGCAATGTATATCACCACTGACTAGAAAAAGTATGAGAGATTCTCCTCCCAGTTGTACGGTTCAGTATCTTTCAAAAACTTCAAAACAATCTTGAGAATTTTGTTATGTGGATTCCTTACAGTATTCCTTAGAGTATATCTTCTTTGGAGAAGCACACAGCCTATATTTGCTATTCTGTTTTCTGGACAGCAGCTTTGCTAAGCTTTGAAAAGAGGATGTTAGCATTTTTAAAGCCTTTTTTCCTCTTTTTATTATATGAATCAGTGTTCTTGAAGGAGTCAAAGTTCAATCCTCCTGCTGCATTACAATGCCTTTCAGTCTAATATTAGAGAGCGAGTCCCATTTTACTTTGTAATACGAAGCTTCACTTCGGCATTAATTTCATTCGGAAAGCAGCTGCACTTATAATAGATTCCTTTTAAGCAAAATGGAAAATATACATTTATCAAATGACTTTCTTCCAGTAATGCTGCAGCAGTCTTTATTGCATCAAAGTTGCCAGCAATCAGCCCATCTTTCTGAATAAAGATGTGCCAAATCATAGAAGCAGGCTTTATATTGAATAAGCAATAAGTGAATTCTATGGTAGGTGGACAGACAGACACTCTCCCAGCTTTTACAATATGATGTATTTATTTATGCCCACATCAGATAGCTTTAGCAAATGAGGGAAGTATTTCCTACATGGACATAGTAAGTGACGTTATCACAATAAAAATCACGCTTTTCAAAGTGTTTTGCCTGGGAGACTAATAACACCTTATTACAAACGAAAGATGTTTAAAATCAGCCTTATAAGCTGTATCTTTTTCTGCTGAGACTTTCTTTCTTTTTTTCTTCCAATGTGGTTATTTAATGACTTACGTTTTCAGCAGAACATCAGTTTCACAGTCTGGTTCAGCACAGTTTTGTTCTGTTTGTAACTACAGCAACGTTTGGATTGCATTATTTCAGGGGTTTGTTTTTACTACTTGGGAAAATGTTAGGTCCAATTCAAATGTTAATTCAATTATAAATTGGTAAGTTTAATTCTGAATATTCTGTGGATTGGAAAATCCATTCTTACAAAGAAAAACTATTGATACAGTATTCTTTGGTTACACAGAGAGGCTAGCATTAGTCGCACTTGATCCTCCTCTGCTGAGCCAAGCTTCTGACATGAAATAAAGGATACGTCAGCATTTTTCATAGTTCATTCTATGGATTTCAGAATTCTGGAGGTTAGTGTTTTATAATCTCTCCTGTCCTTATATTAAACATCTTCAGGGACACTTATTCTTGCAGGAGTTGTGATGCAGGAGTAGGCAGTGGAGATGGAAAGGAAGGGGAAATATTTTCACTTACTCCTGATATTCAGGTTGTAAGGTTGTGAACCCTGCCTATTCCACAAGCCCAGAAATCCCACTGATCAGACTTACACATTTATGACAAAATCAATCTGAAAGTGTCAAAATCAATTTGAAAGTGCTTAACTAGGACAGTATATCATATTCCTATTATGATTTTTTTTTCCCGGATACTTAAAATGACAGTATCATTTTGTTTTCTGACATAAAATGATCCCAGGGTAATAGCACATGATAAACAGTAACAGATTTGAAAGGGAATTAAGGGAGAGAAGTCTGCTCTTCCGTACTTTTCCTTCTTGCCTGCTTGCCCACCAAGATTAAGGTCTGAGTTGGAAAATAATTTGAATATTATAAAAAAACCCCAACCTATAAATAGAAGCATACAGTCAATCAGCAATAAATGTATCAAAGTAATCACAATTGCATCATAATCACCAGGTTTCAAATTCCGGTGGTCTGAATATTTCTCTTCTGACTGCTATGTTCACAGTAGGTATATAGGTAGTGGGTAGAGATACCCCCAGTAAGACAGCCACTAAAATCAATGGAATTACACTGCTTAGAAATCTCGACAACTATATTGGCCTAGGTCTCTTTCATCTCTTTAGAGCTGAGAATCCTGCTATCTTTAGTTTAATGTGTGCTTGCTAAGCCTTGCAACAAAACACTTGGGAATTGCAGCAGCAATTGGATGCAGCCTGGGAAACCCCACAGTTAGGGTAAAGCTCCAGCACCAGCTGTCTTCTAGGTTATTGCATACTATAAGATGCAGCAAATATCATACCCTGTTTTTTTACTTTACCGCGTAAATGAGTAGAAAATAAGGCAGGGCAGAATTCAGTTAAGCTGCAGTACTTTTCTGCAGTAGTAGTGAAAGTTCCCAAACTATATGCAAAGCTTCAGCTATAGCTTTCTCCTCAACAAGCTCCAAGTTTGAGAGATTAAAAATGGGGGGGAAAGTCCCCCCCTCGCCAAAAAGTCCCCAACCCCTTTGCTTGTAGTTGTGTGAGACTGGCTGATCTAATTGATCTTACCTCCTCAGGGAAGCTTCTCTACTTTATTAAGAGCGTAGCCACTTGCCTGATACACTGGTATCTAGTAATTCTCTTGAACAGGTCCATCAGCAGATTAGGGCAGTCCTTAACTGATGTGCAGTGCTGAAACACTACTACACTGAGCTGCAGAAGCTGATTTTTTTCAAAAGCTACGCTGCAGGTTGGATTACAGCTGGCTGGGGGACAGCTTCTGTAGTTGTGGTTGGCTGGCAGCAAGTCTAATCCACATTGCATTAATAGAATAAGCCAAACTCCTTGAGAGACAGTATGTCTATATAATTTATTTAGGTTTTTGCATATGGAAACCATCACTTTTTAGATCACTTTTTAGATAATGCATTTAAAAAAATTTAACTACGGTATATGCATTATAAAAACACTAAGAAAATATAAAGCAAGGATGCAATTATAACTATTGTTTGTGAAGGTAAAATAGCTTTTTCCTGTTGTATCACCTGAGTGTTCCTTCAAGTGAGTGTGGTATATGTAAGAAAGGACCACAATATGCACTTGCATATGAATAATTCTGTGAAGCGAAAGTATTATTTTGCTTGAAAACACACGGGATATTTTAGCTAAATTGCACTAGAGTAAAAAAAGAAGGCACTTGAATACTCATAGAAACTGTCTGCTTCCTTACTAAAAATCATTTGCAAATAAGATAAGGCCAACCATATATTTAAAGTGGATTTAACTCTTTGTATTTTCTTATGCTTCAAATGTTAACTATTTGTATAGGACTTCAGCAAGATAATGATCACTCTCTGAAGACTGATCATTTTAAAATTTATAAACATAGAGCCATAACATGTGTGTATCCATCAAGTAAGTAATTTAGCTATGAGCTAAAAAGTCAATGCTGAACAGTTGTATATTTGCTCATCATAAAAAGATTCTTCTAAGAGTAAATTGTTAGTTGAGCAAAGTAAGGCAGTTCTCTGTAATAGCTGTCTTATACTTAATCCAAATAAGAAATAGATGAGTAAGGGGGAAAATTTCAGAGGACTTGCATATTTATAACTTGTTCTTCACTCACAAAATTAGCTCTACAATTATGGTTAGATCATACTGAAGATCTTAGTGTTCATTTGCAGAGGCTGTTAGTGGACCAGCACATAATTATATGAGTTGTTTTCATATTTGGCTCTACTTGAGTGCCTACAGCAAAGCATATCTGAGTAAGAAAAATATTTTTAAAATAATTTCTTAGTTTCTTGCATAGAACTCTGCCACAAGAAACTGGGGTATTTGTTTATTTACAGTTTTGCAAAGCTTATTTTCACTAGTTCCTTTACAATGGAGGACAGAAATGACCATGATTGAGTCTTCCGTATGAAAGGGTAAGAAAAGTCAGGACCCGGCTGAAGGTACTAAACAAGGCAATGCATTGTATCCCTGTTCTTTGTGTCCACCCCTTCCCCATTCCATGGGAAGAAGAGATGAAGTAAAATAGAACGACCATGCAGGGTTTTTATTTGGTGTTTCCACACACATAATTATGGTTTTGAGACAATACAACTTTATGAATAGGATTTAAAATCTTCACTCTGGCAGTGATGAGTTGTGTAACCTTCAACTAGTTCCCTAAGCCTTCCTTTGGACTACAATTAGTTTGGGGGACTTTTTGACCAGTTTATAACTCTCTACTATTTTTTTTTTAAACATGCTAGGCATCAACAGTTCCCATTGACTTAAGCTCTAATTTCAATCTGTTAGCAGTCCTGAAATTTACCCTAAAAGAAAATAAAATTCAACTGGTCTCCAGATTTACTGTAAACATTGAAAATATTTGTCATCTCTTTGCCTCAGTTTTTCCATTTGTACAGTAGGATACAACTGTTTCGTAGAGAACGCTGGAGGCAAAAATGAAAATGAAGTATGAATGATGGTTGTCAGTAGGATGATGCAAACATTTTTGGAGTGCGAAGGATAAAAGATTAAGTTTTAAAAATACTAAAAAAAAAGTTACTGTTTATTTGCAATACAGTTAAAGGGATTTAACTGTTTTGCGCAATAAGGTTAAGTAATAGGAAATAAGAAAGTCTTTTTAAGAATTATGTAATTGTGTATGGACAGGCAGATGAAAATTATTTTTCTTTCAGGTGTTTAAATTGCTGCTCCTCTTCTTTCCTTCATTTGTCTGAGATCTATCCACTAGATGGATTAACTTAGATTTTCCGTTTGTTGCAAAAAACACAGAGGAACTAGCAGATTGTGCATTTACTTGATAGGCCTGAACTCTTCATCCAGCATGTAATCTGCTTTTTTTGAAACTACATATTTCACTTTCTCTACAGTAGAATGACTTTGGCAATGACTTTTGTATCCCAAATTCTTGGGATACAACTGTAAGGTGGGCTTTTTTCATTTTCTTAATTATTCAGTTCTGATAAGAAAAGAGAAAGCACTAGGAAGCTTTCCTATATTAATTTTGCCATATATTAATTTTGAAGCAGAGGAACACAAAGTATACAAATCATCCCCAAGTGCAGCTGAAGTTTCAAATCAGGCGATACAGCCTCTGAATCAAGTTACTGAGGTTAGGCCCCTTCCAGGAAATATTTACATAAATTCTATGGGAAAAATTTGCATTAATGAAGTTGTACGCATGTGTGTGTGTGTCTGGCAGTGGGACCTAACTGAGCATTTGTTTTCCATATTGTTGAAGTTACTCGATATTTCGTAAGACAAATGTACTTCATTCTTATCTGATGTACTTGGTACTGATTTTCAGCTTCAGACTTCTAGAGTTTAACTCTAGGAGAAAATGTAGTCTGATTTTCCAAACTTGTTAAGAGATACAGATCCTGCTGAACTATCTGGGCATGCTGTATTTTTGTGCCTGAAAAGAAACCTTTTCTGTAGATCCCTGTTGGCTTCAACTTGCACATGCGTGTGTATGGACAAGCTTTTCTTCCTTCCACAATGCACTAAAGATTACATTGAGGGACTACATAAGCGTTTAATATGGTTTCTGTATAGTTGTATAAGTACTTATATCTTACGTCAAATTCACTGAGTGTGAATTTAGATATTAAATTCTATATTCAGCATTTTTAAGTACTTCTAGAGATAGGTTATTCAAGGCTTTTTGCAGTGATTCTGAACAAATAGCTCCATGAATTAATAATAGTCATCCTCATGTTTTCAGTTTGGAAGTACTGATAACAATTTGGTTTACTACTATATGTTAGAGAGCAAATTCTTAAAAAATACTGTATTAAAAAACAGTGCACATGATTCTACTGTAAATGAGTAGAGAAAACCAGCTAGTTTTTCACACACATTGAAATAACAAAGATATCTCAGTAAAAAGAATTATAGAATATATTGTTGCAGAGAAAAAGTGACTTGGGTATTTAAGGATATTTGACTTAGTGTGTATGTATTGACATTTTTCTCTTGTTTTTTAATGTTTCAAAGTATTTCAGGTGAATTTTATGTATATGTCTATGCATCTTTTAAGAATATTCTCCTGAAGAATATTTCCCTTTGCTATTTCCATGTTATTAATACTGGTTTACACAGATCTTTCAGAAGGTATGAATAGGACCTAGTAATAGTATCTACTTGAAAGGGATAGTTTTTAGGCTATAGTATATCTATATGTATGTGAAACCTTGGACATTTACTTTCACCTTCAAATTAGTTCAAGGATTTTGTAGGACTCAGGGGTACAAGACTGGTCTATCAGTTTATTTCACAAAGAGTAACTGTACGGTATCGAAACGCCACGGGTGGTTCACAGCACAGTGGAGCAGGCTTCAGTCAGGTACAATCAGACTGAAACGCAAATTATCTTGGCATCAAAGAGTGCATTTCCCATTGATCCACATTCATGTCGTTGAAGTAGTCAAACAATGTAGAAGTCTGCATCATGCCTCCCTGCATCACATATGTAAACAAATGGGGAGATTCAGTCTCTGGTTGTTAGCTAGATGATTAGAGAGAGAGAGAAATGGAAATTAAATGTCCAATGAATTCGAGTGCTTTCAAAATACAGGTGAATTAAGAACTGATTTGCCTCCTGCTTCAGAAGATGTGGATCTTCCTCCCTTAAAGCTCCCTAGGGCATGACTCTGTTCATTTCATATTTCTGATTCCTAAAAAGAACTTCTATCAGTGATGGCAAGAACAGCTGAAACTTTCACAATACAACCCCCGCTCCAACAAACAACCAATCCAAAAAAAGCAAGATACTTTTAGACAGGGAATTAATGAGATATGAGATATCTTTCAGTTTTTGTCTGTCTTCCTCCACTATTTCCCCAGTCCCACTCTTGCTCTGATCTCACTGGGGAGCTAAGCCCACAGGGATTTCACTTTGTGATGAAGATTGCAGTGTCGCTTGGAGCTGGGACTCCCACCCTTTTTGGGTAATGTGGGTGGATTCCCTCATCCTTCATGGGGAAAAAGACTCCTTAGTGAAGTATAACAATCTCCCTAACTCCATCTCTCCAGGGCTTCACAGACTGCCTTTCACTGCACACTGACAGCAAATCTATTCCAGTACTTTGGGGAAAATAGGAATTAACATTAGCCCGGGGAAAGGGATAACGTGACATCCTTTTAGACCTATTCCTGCGCACTTCTGGTGCTGTGATACTTTTATTAATGCTGAGAAACTGAGAAGGTAGGGAATGGAGACGATAGAGACAAAAGTGGCTTATCTGAGGGTCGCACTGAGCAGGGTTTAAGGCAATTGTCTGAGCTCTTATGATAGTATTGGCACTGCCTGGAGTTGTATATATTGAAAATCCTTAAATTTCCCCATATAATACCTTTAGAACATCCCAACATTTTTTTTCCCCACAGTGGGCTTGAGGGAGCGGATGTGTATCAATATCTAGCTGCTTGTGATGGTTTTGGAGCCTGTGTTTTGGCAGGGTCCAAGTTGACCTTCTTTAGAGGTTCCCAAAATTACGTACATTTTGTCCTGTGAGTATGTTCTGTGCCATTCTTTACCATCATGTCTGGGAACTTTGATAGCATGGGGGTTTTTATAAGTTACTTTCTTTACTGTAAGCCTAGATGTCAAACAAGCCATGTCACTATTCAGACATTTAGGAGGAGTCGTACAGCAATAAAGAAATGTTACCTGTACAGTGTAAACTGAAAACCACAAATGTTAAAGTCCAAGATTTGAGGACCTGAATTCCAAATCCAAACTTATGTCATCAGTTTTAAGTGATTTAGTTGGTTTTGTTATGTGTTATACCATCATGCAAGAATTATATATGGAAAGAAATTCAGACAGGCCAAACTCAATTTTTATCAGCAGAGCTCCAGCAGCTTTTGCTTCAGATGCTGTAAACCGCTAGTTCATGCTAACCGATCTTGCCAGCATTGTTGAACCTCCACAGCCACTGCTATATGGTGGCTTCAAAAGGATAGCATTACATATATTATAATGCTGTCTTTTGGTCTGGCAGAGGAATACAGCAGACCAGAGGTGAGCTGATCTAGCAGACCTTTATGAGAAATTTTACAGCATCTTACTGAATTTCTCTGGATCATTAGTCCTGTAGTCTCCTTTCTGCGTACAAAACACTGTATGTTTTAGTTTTGTAAATACTAACACTGGTTTTGTACCTACCTCTAGATTACAGATGATTTAATAATGATTGTCTTACAACTGCAGTGAATAATATTACTAATACTTTCTGAAGGATATAGAATGTGCTCGCACTGAATGTTATCTGGTTTCATCCCAGTGACAGGCACAACTCTTCATTTGCTTTTCTGGTGTGCGTTTGTGGCATGTTGGCAGAGCTGCTAGTTGTAGCGTGGGAGACAGTCTCAGAGGCAGTTGCATGCCTTTATACCCATGAACTCTTACTCTTCATAGACTTAAAAGATTTTCATGGTAATTAAAGGGTTATTGAATTAAGCCTTGTGTCATCGTGGTGTGGGATAACCCCAGTGGGCAGCTAAGTCCCACAGAGCGGCTCGCTCACTCCCCCCGAGCAGGATGGGGGATTGTGGGTTGAGATAAAGACAGTTTAATAAGTAAAGCACAGCTACATGCGCAAGCAAAGCGAAATAAGGAATCGATTCACTCCTTCCCATTGGCAGGCAGATGTTTAGCCATGTCCTCTTCAACACGCGTAATGTTTACTTGGGAAGACAAATGCCGTAACGTCCTCCCCTTCCTCCTTCTTCCCCCAGCTTTACATGCTGAGCATGACGTCATGTGGTATGGGATATCCCTTTGGTCAGGTGGGGTCAGCTGTCCCGGCTGTGTCCCCTCCCAGCTCCCTGTGCACCCCCGGCCTCCTCGCTGGTGGGTGGCGTGGGGCAGTGCTGTTGCGCTGTTAGGCAAAAGCTAAAACCTTCCTGTGTTACCAACACTGTTTAGGCCACAGATCCAAAACACAGCACAGTGTGAGCTGTTATGAAAAAAATTAACTCCATCCCAGCCAAAACCAGTACACATCTTTCTCTGTTATTTTATTCCATATAAAGAATAACTCGAATCAAATAAATGTGTTAGCTGTGCTTTATTCTGCAACATAACTCAGACTTCTCACGTACACTTAAATGTTAGACCAGCTTTCAAACATCTACTTTCTTTTCCAGTGCTATTAGTAGAACAGCGTAATATAATACCAAGATACCTAGCGGCAGCAGGTTTTGTATTTTCTGTTTTAAGGAAGAGCTCTGAGGCTTGTTTTACATTCCTGAGAAGTAAAAGTAGCTTTTACGTGAAGAAATAAAAATAAGCAAATAAAGAAATTACAGAAACTTTGAATTCACCCTTCTAGAGCATGTGTTCCAGATAACTAATTTTTAGGTGTTATTTTTTGCCTACCCCAGTTGTCTTAGCAATTCTATGCAAGTTTTGAGCTCTGTGTGGAATTGGTAGCATTTTGCTGTCTTAAGTGCCGGATCTGTAGGTTGCTAGATGCAGCTGAGTGCTATTAATTGTTCTAGAATTGGGCACAGCAAAATTGTGCTTATCAAGTTAGAGACTAAAAGAAAAAAATCAAGCATTGATTGTGCCAGCTGATTATTATGTGTTAGAAGAGCGATCTATGTTTGTTAAGTGATTATTTCATAACATGATGATAACTGAAAGAAAATATGGATACTCTTATTTATCTTTTTATTTGACTCTCTCTCTTTGAAAAAATTAAATGAATGTAGAGGTCGAAGATTGTGAATCAAATTTCTAATAAGCCATGACTGCTACTCACAGTGACATTTTTTCCCCTATTGGGAATAATTTTATGCATCTTTCCTTTTTCGAAGAAAAAAGTGGAAAGGTACAACAACTCCTTATGATTTTCTGCAAGTTACTATGCATTTATTATGATTGTGACATTGAAGTCTATACTCCTTTTTGACACAAGAAAGGAACAAGTGTAAGTAGAATGTTGATTTAAAAAGTATTAAACCCAGAATTCTGACAGCATTGCACAATTAGCTCTTACATTAATCCTTTATGGCAGCTACAAATTCACAGCATGGGTTTTGAGGCAGTAACAAATGGGGGGGGGGAACCAAAACCAGAATGACTGCTGTTGACATTTTACATTCAGAACAAAGGGTTGAAAGTGTATGGCTTGTATACAACTACTTATATATTACATATTAGCCCCTTAAACTAGAACTAAACTCAGTATCACCCCTTAAAGAGGCTTCATGCAGTTAATTATTAGTAAATTAAATCCTTCAATCATTCTGAAGGTTGAAGAACATTAAATTATATAGTGCTTACCAAATGATGGCCAAAATCTGACTTAATTTACACTCTGGAGTCAATGGTGTTCAAGAGGTGGTGAATCAGGGCAGAGTCTGGCCCTCTTAATAATACAAGTAGGACAAAAATAAAGAGCTCATTCAGAATGTCACTGTGACACTGCAAAGCCTTACGGTATAGAACTGTACACCTCCTGGAACACAGTGCTGTGTAGCAGTATGACAGAGAGGAGAGGAGAACTCACTCCACTTCAGGGGCTTTCTTGAATAAAAATGATTTGTATGGATGTTCTGCAGTTTTGCTGTGAGCCTTGGGGAATGCCTTTGATGCACTTGATTAGGGAACAAGATCTCAACCTCGTTGACTCAGTAAGATCTTCATATGTTTAAATACAGATAATTAGTCTCAGTTCTCTTCTTTTTCTTTTTTTTTTTTTTTTTTAAACTTGCACCCTCATGGGTTTTTTTTTCTCCTTTCTTGTACTATTCATTGATTATAAGAGTTTGTTTAATTGCAAGTGCAATACCCTGTCCTAATTTATGCAGTGTAAATGACCATGTCTAATTTTTATTTTGGAATATAAGATGATATATATTTTAAAACAGATTTTAAAAGGGAGTAGGAGATTCCTTCACAGCTATGTCTATGTAGTGTAGTGTAGTGAAGTGCAGAGATTCCTAATCTAGCTCCAAGCGTGCTGACATGTGCAGTATCCGGGTGAGATACTAGCTCAGGAGCAGCCTAGCCAAGTTGGGAAGTAGGTGTGTCCTCACATAACCTGTAAAAAGTACAGAGCTTCTGCTGGGGTCCACGTTTGCTACATCTTCTCTGACATGAGCTTTTCAGCAGGATAAATTTGATGTGCAGAAGACTGTATTCGATTCCAGTGGCATAGTTCACAGGTATGCACTGTACGCAGGGATGGGGAAAAGATTGGTGGGAGTTACCCTGGGCATAGCCAACAAGATGGATGTCATTATTTAGAATGTCTGAAAACTGTATGATGAGCCTTGGGGTTCAGTACGTGGTTATCCATCATGAGAGTGCTTTGGCCTACAGACTTATTTTTAGTCCATGATTCTTTGCTGTCCTAAAAGATGGTGTATTCTGCCAAATACTCACATGAATGCAGCTATGTAGGTGGGTAAATATGTGTGGCTAAGCCATTTTTTTCTATCATCATGGATGAAAGCTTGATTTTCAGCCTTATTAAGCATAGTTTTGCTCTAATTACTCAGCTCTAAAGAGGCATTGGTCCAAGGTAAATTTTGGTCAAAGCGTATTCCACCATATCTGGAAAATGTTCTCATAGTTTTAATTCTCTCTCTATTGGCAGACTTGTTACTGACTGGTTCAAATTATTTAACTATGGAGTTACCATTTGCCATATTTATAAATAAATTCCCTTTTTCAGAGAGGTGCTGAAAAGATAATTCATTTACTTATTTCGTGGACTTCAAACCTAATGAGAAATATACGGAGTATATTAGTCTCTGATTCCTTTTCAGTTTTTCGGTATGTGCCCATCTTGTGTATGGAAGAGGATCGCAGAAAGGTTCAGAAGTCTGGCATGCTACTGTCTGAGGGACTTTTTTATGAAGCCATTTCAAAGTGGTTTTGTAGACAATGTACAGTATGTTAATTCTACATCAGAGCATTATACAGGGAGTTTACTGTGCGTATTTGTTTATGTGCCAGGATGTGTTCTAGTGTTGAGGTGTCAAATCCACAGATCAGAGTCTTACCTTTAACCACTCTAATTCTGGCACCGGTTAAAACAGAACAACACACCCCTTCTCCCAAAAAAACCCCAACGAAAACTGCTAGTTGTGTTCCGCTCTGATGCGCCAATTCAAAATGGCTTTCTGTCTCACTCCGCTGGTTTCCTGGAGGTGGGGATTGATCTGTGAATCTCTTGCATGATATGTTTGAAATATTTATCTGAGGTTGAACTGTCAGGTGGTGTCCAACTCACTCATTACTAGGCAGCAGAGGGAGGCCGGGCTGTCAGGAAGTTATCATTTTCATAAGATATGGCTCCGTGTTGATATTTATGGACAGCAGGTTCTATGCTTTGTTAAACTTTGCAACTGGAAGAGCTAGTTGCAAGGTATTTGATTTAAATGCTGAAAGTGGTAAACTGAAGATAACAGTAAATTATATCCAAACAATGTTAGCATTGTCGTTATCTGTGATATTAATGGTCTTTTTTTTCTTATTTCTCTTTGCACCTTTATTCTTAGAAATTGTGGGGGTTTTTTGCTTTCCCTTTTCCTCATTTGCTTTTGCCCTAAGTTTTTCTTCTCTAAACATGTCAGCGACTGGCTTGCAAGCCAGTGTAATTGGTACCTCGTAAATGACCTGTGTTTTGTTTCTTGATCTGAAAACTCCCTGATCAACCTGAGCTGAGTGAAACATGCCTTCAGGGTGCTACAAAGTTTGCCATGATCAAAGAATCAAGGACTTTTCTCATGATGCAACCAGGCACCAATAAAGACTTGTCTTACCTCCTACGAATTGTAAATTCAGTTTTGCTGCAGATTATTAGTAAGAAATAAACCATCAGATTTTACGTGTCATTTTTCCTGTTTGTGCTCTCTCTTATGCCGACATTATGCCATGATACAGTACTGCTGCCTGTTCTGTGGGAACACGGTGCTACATACAGCCAAGACTGAAAGGTTTCATTATATTTTGGATTCCAGGAGCATGACAGACATTTTTACATTATACAAACTACCCAAATTTGTAGTTCTTAAATGTTTTCATTGTCTGAAAGGCACATCTTATAACTGTGGGATAGGAATGTTATCTTTAGGTCAAATTACTGTGTGCTGAAGCATGACCCAATTTTCAGTTTAATGTGAATCCTATTTTTGGTTGTGCAAAAAAATATAAGAAATAGCCATTGACTGCGAGGTGCTTATTTCAGTTTTATTAAAGAGCTGCTGATTGCAAGTTATGGGATGCTATAAAATTGAAACTGCCTTATTTAAAAGCATTCTCACTGGTGCGATGGTATAAAGGTTGATTTTGTAGCTGTGTAGATATTGTGTGAGGTTATTTAGATAGTGGTTCTTCATCTGCAGATATTTTCTGTTCTTTCTCTTAAAAAAAAAGTCCTGACACTTACATTTTGACAGTTAATCTTTAATTCTTCACCATACCAATTAACTGTGAACTATTAGAGAAACAATAAGCCATGAATCATCAGCTACAAGTAGGCAGAGAGTTTAATAGTCAAGAGATTGAGCATTTCTTAATCTTATATACACTCAACATCAAAGTGAATAAATCCAAGGTTAAAAAGAAAGGCTATCACATTCCCCACTGGTTTTAAAAACAACTTACTTCTTTCTCTCTTGTTCTTCTGCTAATACAGCACAACAAAAGGAAGGACCTGATTCTGCAATCCTTGATTCTTACAAGCAGCTCTTATTCCTATATCAGTCACACTAAGCACAGTATATTATTAATAGACATTATTCACAGTATACAAATAAAATTCGTGAGAACAAACAGCCTACTTCTGTAAACTTCTAGTTCTGTGGAGAGTCCTCATGAAAATGAATACTCCCATTTCAAGGGTATTATGTGTGGCAGTACAGCTATTCAATTAAGAGCCTTTGAAACCTTTAAAAGCTTGTACTCTGCCTAACTATGAGCATATAAATAGTCTTTGGCTTTCATAGAGTTACTCATCTATCAGAAGTTAAGCTGGAGTTCGTGCGTATTGCTGGATCAGTGCCAGACTCTCCTGCATCTTGCAGAACAAAGTTGCTAGATCAAAAGGCTGAAGACACTTCTGTGGTCAGAACTGCACAGGAATTGGGCTGCTTCGCCTTAAAGATTTTGAAAATGATTGGTTAGTGCAGTACTTCCTAAATACAGTTAACAACTACAGAAGGTTGTATAGAAAGAATGGTTCAGATTATATTTATAATCAAAATGGTTGCCACATGCTAAACAGAATTGGATGCTATGCATTTACAGAAAGCTAACTGTCTTCAGAGCAAGCAGCTGCATTTCAGACAGGGCAAATGCAATTGGAAGAGTTTCACAAATGTGGTGTCTGTAAGTTGGGGTTTTTATACACAGTTGTAGAGCATTTCATTCTAATAGGGCTCCTGCAAGGGAGCTGACTTTCAGATTGGTGGGTATGCTCTGCCTGGTTGGAACTTTTTTAAAATTCTAAATGAAGCAGGCTCAAATTTGGATTTCTGCACCTTCTCACGAGATGGGTAAGCAGAGGTAGGCTGGTATATTTTGGAGAATATTTTTCTGTAGGAAAATCAAAACTGACAGTCTGAAGGAGAAAGCAGTAAATGAAAAAGACTGTTTCAAACCTAAATTTGGAAATGTTTTCAGTTGCTAGAAGATATTGCACAAATGGTTCAAAGAAACCTCACATCTGTCAGAATGACCCATTTTGGTGGTCTTTGAACATTTGATGGGAGGTGGCTTAGTTCAGAGTAATTTCTTATTTCATAATCCATACTTTATTTGCCAAATTGGTATGTTTTACAGATGTCTGTGCAAACACTAACAAAATATTCAGTCCAACATTGAAATAGGAAGAAGATTGAATTTAGTAGTTGGTATATCCAAGGAATATCATTAAGTAGCATCCATCTAGATACTTTACAAAGAAATGGTAAGACTTCTAATTTTAGGCATTTTAGAGATTTTTAGTTTTGATAGTAAATGTTTCAGACAACTCTAGCGTTCATGCACCCGAGGCCAGTGCTGCTTCCTTACCATTATCTTTCCTTTCTCAGCCTTTTTTAGAATAATTGTAGGAAATTCTGGTAGTGTTTCCTTGCTCAGGTATTCCAAGAAAAAAAATATTTAATCCAAAAAACCACAGGGATCAATAACATTCTGCTATCGTTCTTCTTCCAAAGCAGTTTGTTGCCAATAAAATTTCCTCAATACCTCTAAAGGTTCTAATGTGTTTAAATAAATTAAACAGGAGAATTAATCAAATTCTACTCTGTATCATTAGGAGTAATGAATGGCTAAAAATCCTACTCTGTTGGAAATGTAGAATTCCTTAATTAAAATTTCAGTATCAATAATGCTGATATAGGGGAAACAAGTAAAAGGTGTTAAGGGGCCTGTTAAGAATCATTATGTGATCTAGTTCCACAAAGATAAAAGCAAATGTCAAGATAGAATTTTATCTGCATTAAGTTACTAATTTACCATCACGTTAGTTCTGAGCCAGAATGGAAACATTTTCTTCTGATGAGGATGACAGTAATCAGAATACAGGCTTGGAACGGACCTGAAAAATTGTTCTGGACCATCCGCGATCTCAGAGCAGAACGTTCTGGTCTGGTACTTCTTTGCAGTGAAACTTCCTTCCAATTGATACATTTTCAGGAAGTCTATCAATTTAAAAGAACGAAGACTTTTTTCTCAAAAATCCCCAACGATCTGTTTCTCCAACAGCCCCTGAGAACATTTGTAATCACTCCTACTTAAAAACTAACCAACTCTCCGACAGTATTTCATTTATACTGCTCTTCCTTTAGCCTGCAGTCTATCAAGATTTACTCTGAATTACCAGTTTACTGTGAGGTATTGAGATGGAGTTTCTGTGTATTTAAAGTAATGGGAGCTTTGGAAGAAGGAGTTGAAAGGAGGAGTTGAAGGAGTGACAAGGTGGGGAGCAGTGTTTGAAGTAAATAGTATATTTACATGAATTTTTTGCTTTGTGATCCAAATCCAGTGGGGAGAAAACAGGTTTTATTTTCATGTTTAGGGCACACATTCTTCTAGGTTGATGATTTCTATAGTAAACCAGGATCCAAGAAGCTCTTATTGTTCTCCATCTCTACTATAAGGTTTTTTTAGGGTCAGTATCCTGAGAACCTTGTTTGCGCAGAAGACTACTTTATTCCATAACTAGCAGTCTCAAACCCAGGGTGAGCAGGAAATAGAGTAGGGCACTATTTCTTTTCTTGTACTGTTCGAATGGAGATTAGTAGACTATGGTTGGTATTATGAGATTATGAGAAAGAGGCAAGAATAAATCATAAAGGGATACAGAAATAGTCAGTATGTCTATCAATGTACTTTTATATTCTGGAAGGATGATTTCCATAAAAGACTGGTGGAAAGGGAGGAGGAGGTGGAGAAATGAGTCCTTCAGGAGATGGTCTGTGCTGTCAGGAGAAGTTGCTGGAGCACTAAATGCCATTTGGAAAATACACTGAGAACTGAGCCAGAAGCTTCCAGGCCTAGGTAAGAGAGATGCTACATTTTGTGTCAAAACAGCAAAAAGCTTCTATCCTTTTCCATCTCACTTCAGAGGGACGTGTAATCTAAACTACGAGTGATGGTGATAACACTCTTTTAATGGGGATTTTAAACAAATAGAAGTGCACATAAAAGAATACTACAGAGTAATTTGGAGTTACCAGCAGTTTTTAAAATGCTGGTTCCCTAATTTTGATCCTTTGCCTTTCTGAGCAATGGGCTTATTCTCTGTTGAACTGTGAAACTGAAGTATGTTTACAAAAGTCAAGTTAATATTTTATTTATCTGTGGTGTTACTTTTGTGTGGGGAAGTCATAGAACAAACTCAAGTGAAATATTTTCCCCCTTCTTAAAATATATAATCATAATAACTTTGTATTTAATTTCTCTTGAAAGTTGAATAGCAATAACACTCCTGTAAAAGAATTTACAATTGAAAGAACAGTATTAAAATTTTGATGCACATTTGATATACCTTTACCTCTCACAGGACACTAAAGTTTAACTTAGAAGTAAATTCTAATTGGAATCTTTTCATTGGTTATTGTTATTTTTCTTTTTATATATTTTAGGATAGATATATATGTACATACTATTCTTTACTGCATGTATAAAATAATTGAAACCTAGATAGATTCTTTGATTTTTTTTTTTCCTGAATCACTGATTTTTAAAAATCTATACCAGACTTTTTTTAACTCTACACTGCTGATAACTGTCTGGATCTTTTTAAGGGCCAGGAAAACTATTAATCCAAAGAGTATGGAAGATCATTTCTTATTCTATTTGCTGACTATTTGTTTTTGTTTGTTATTTATGAAAAAGCTTTTTACAGTTGCATGGACTTTTTGTCTAATTTTTTTTGCATGGAAAGTCCAGCAGTTTACAGCAAATAATAAGTTTATGTTCCCTAAAGCACCTTGCAGTTTGGACCTTAAACTCATGCCCTTTGTGTGTGGTGAGGACCTTCATCTTACTCCCTAACTAATGCCATAATTGCAGTCTTTTTTTAGACAGTTATTGCATTGTATTGACAGAAGAAGTTACTATGATGGTGAATTACTGGCTGTTGTTTGGGGTGTTGCTTTTGTCACAGAAAGATTTTCTGTTCTTTTATTGAGGGATTTACTGTCTTGTAATGATAGAGTAAGAAATTGTGTATTTTTAAAATCAGATGCAGTTACACTTTTCATCAACATTCATATTATAGTTTTTAGCAGTTTCTGAAGAGTGGTGGTAGATAGTTGGCCTGAGATGTAGAGCTACCTGCTGCTATTCAAGGAACGAAGATAAAAGGCTTTAGCTATGTATTTCTGAAATACACTTTTCTGTTTTAATAACAAGCTGATACATAGTGATACTCTGTCAGTTCTAAAAAAAATTTATATCATCCTCCCTTCCCTTTTCTCCTGGGGTGGTGTTACACAAAGTGTTTAAATTGTAATATAATTTGTAATGGGATAGTGTGTGTCATTGTATAAGCACTGTACACATTTCCTATCTTCCAGACTACCAGAAAATTGTAGTAATGTCATAGTAAATAGAGAAGCATAATGCAAGATTCTTCAAGTCACTGAAGAGACTAGGAAATGGCCTCCCGGGATGTTTTTCTGATCCAGTCTGACCAATCCAGACTTTCAACACCTGCAATGTTACATGTAGATAAAACATCAGATGTTTAAAAAAACCCCACCAAAACCCAAAAAGACTCAACAACCAAATGTAATGAGCATGGTGGTTGTAGTTTTTATTGCAGCTGCTACAACAATGAGCAATTTAGTAAGGCCTATAGGATTAGCATTTAGCAGTATAGTTTGGCAAATACAGTATAATGCCATTTAAAACTCCGCCATGTCTCCACAGAATCATCATGTTATAAAGCAACACCATGCATGGCATTACAAGGTGGATACCACCACATTCCATCCTCAGCTCACCAAGTCTATGCTCCAGCATATTAACATAGCTGAAAATGAAAAATTGCTTGTCAATCCTGTTTAAAAAACAAACAAAACCAAAAACCAAACAGAAAAAGATGTAAAAGTGCAGTCAGTAGGAGTTCCGCTGTTGTCAGTGGAACCAGCTGACTCCCACTGACTCCCAGCATGTATAAAGTTCTCTTCTTGCTGCCTGTTCATTAAGTCGGGTCCAGTAACTTTCTTTTTTCTTTTCTTCTGTCTTTTCTAATGTTTTCTATACTCATTTCAGTGATGCAGTTTCTAGAACAGCCCCTCAAATAGCTGAAGACCAGCAAATTGGCCTAGGCATGAGAAAAAGTCATTGAAAAGCAGGAGGATGGAAATTTTTCTTGTTGGTTTTCCCAAAAGAAAACATATCATGTTACTACTCCCAGAGGGTATCATTACATTATTGTCATGTGAATTATCACCTACTGTTCTCAGTGGGGAATTCACATCTCCGGACTCCTCCTGTGGATTCTTTACAAACACAAACAGGCACTGGCTACACAGGTAACTTTTGAGTAGTTTGATTATTTTCTGTGCAACCATAATGTTTAGAAATTACCTATGCAGTTTTTAAAAGTAAAGCTGAGATTGAAAAGCAGTGCAATATCCGAACATATTGCTCTTGCCATATCTGTAAAGGGAACATTTCTTACTCTTTGGGAAATGCTGCTCAGAGAGAAGAGACGAGCACCTCTTCTAGTGAATGCTGTTAGTATTTCCTAAACTTTGTGGCTGGCTAACACTTTGAATAGCAAAAACAGTACGGAAAAACCACTTATTTTCATTTGTATATGTGCGTAATTGTGAGCTTACGGGGGGATTTAGAATTTAACCATATTCTTGAACATAAGAACTCCATGGCAAAGTTTACCCTTCAGCTTATACAGTTGTAAACTCCAAAATACATTTCCAACCACTTTGTACTCATATGTCAAAGTCTGAAAACACAATGAAGCACTTAATTTTGGCCCTTAGGAAACACTGCCCTGTCATCTTGGGTCCTGCAACACCTTCCAGTGATGCTTCATTAGTGTGGAGCTGTTTACAAGTAGTGATTCACTGTGGAGAGGAAGGAGGGACAGTGGGCTGTGAACACATAATATGATAAGGGCTAGAATACATTGACGTAGGAGCTGACACACTGGCATTTTGTCCCAGGGCTCAAGCGCAGTCATTCAGTGAACATGGCTGTAAAGATATGACTGTTAGAGTTTCACCTAGTCTATAAACACTGCTTCAGAGCAAGAGAGAAACGGCAGGGTCCAAACTCATTGTTGGCATAGATCTTACCGCACTTTCTCCTTTTAAAGCAAGTGCCCCCAAAAGGACCTTGAATCTCAGAGGCAAAGTTCTACTAAAACATCCGCTAGAATCATGAAATTGCGATCAGCTTGGTAAGATAACAAAAGATTACCCTTGCAGGAGCGGTTATTTCCTCCACACTTTCAGTCCAGCAACTCATTGGCAACAAGTTCACTACATCTGTTCAGGTTCTTTGGAAAAGTCCCTTTATCCTTGTAACTTCTGAGACCTAGTTTTGTTCCTTGTTTTATTTAGCAATTTCCTCCTCTCTGCTTGAACTATAGGTTCTACCAGTCTGAATGTCTCAGTTGCCCCAGTGCAAAAATGGTCACCCATCCATCCCCACCCCCAATCTCATCTGCGCGCAGAGGAAGGCCCCTCCAGTCCCCTCTTCCTTTCAGTGGGTTACACCTGCCCCAGAAGCAGCACCAGAAAAACGTAACATGGTCCCCCGCATTACCACCCGTTCATTCACACTTCAAGGGAGGATAACATATGATGCACAGCAGATTATAAAAAAGCAATAAACTCATGCCATCTATCAAGGGGCGGAACATTAAAAGTGTTGCTAGTTGAGAATAAATCATATGTCCTGTCCGTGTCAAAGGACTGATCTGCAAAGAGGGTAATGGTGAATTTTGGTAACTGATTGCTTTTTTGATTCAAATACAAAGCACACATTATGAATCTGAGCATTGATAACTGTTCCTTTGGGGGGAAAAATTTGACCATATAAAGTCAAGTCTTTACCACCGTTCTTGCGGGTAAAACCAGCTTCATTCACAAGGATATGCTCTTATCAGCACCAAAACTAAATAATTATTTCTAAAGCTGAATCATACAGTCAAATGGAAGTTAAGTAGCTTCCATGTCACTTTGCTCACAACACGTGGGAGCTATGACTCTTGATCCAGATTGTCAGTGGTGTAAATCAGTCTAGATCTATCAAGTTCAGCAGAGGGTCTAGGTTCCCATCCGCTTAGCTGTGTCTTGGAACTGGACATGTAGTAGTGGACTCCCAGACTTTTTGGGGCAAGAGAGTTTGCAGTAGAAAAAGTGAACCCAAAATATATGTCATATTAAGTTTTAATCCTGTCCTCTTTCTTCTTTTTAGAAGTGGTTCACTCAGTCTCCTAATCACAGTGTATTATGTTGCTGCTTCACAATCACACTCCAAATGCAAATCACTTCATTGGTTTCTTAGTGACAGCTAGCCCTGTCAGCAGTAGGTACTTTGAATATGCCAATAAGATTTTAACTGCTTTGAAATGGTTGCAAGGGACACTGTTTCGGGAGATTACAATCAGGGCATTCCCTCAGAGGGCTGCTAAAATAGCAGTGCTTTATTTCCACCAGCCTATATGCAATGAGCTAATAAGTGATTACTGTCTTTGTATCTTTATGTTTGAGGACTAGGTAGAGCATTTCATTCAGTGAACAATGATTGTGTCTTCTCAAGGCATATGCAGCTTCATTAATATTAATGAAGCTTGCATGCATGCATCCGAAAGGGCTTATACCCTATATAATCACTATTTATCTAGGCAAATTTAGCTTCATCATTGTCTATTTACTAAAAATAAGCCTTGTGCAGTTGATTTATAACTTCTGCTTGGTTTGCGTTCTGAACAGTTACCATAGTCTTGATCTTTGAGACTATGAAACCGCCTTCTACTCATTTAAGAGAAGAAAGCGAACTGTGACCTTTACAAAAAGGATGTCCATTTGGCAGTTGCCCATCTGTCATTTGGAGAATCTGTGGACAAAAAAGGTGAAAGCTTAGAGATTAACACAGAAATTCAACACGTTTTATTATCGTTTTCCTGTGATTCTAGTTCTGCATTTTAAGAGTAGTGTAAAATGCCATGCGTGAAGTTGCAGTGGAGATCAGAAGGGAGCAAATGCTATTCAGAGCACTTTCCACACTACAAGTGCTTCTGACAAGCCCGTTCCTTTCATTCAGTTTGAACTGATGGCTCAACAAGCTGAGTTTTTATTTAAGCATTTAGAAATTATATTTGTAAAGAAGAGATGTGAAAGGGGAATCTGCCTTTAAAGTAGAGAAGTGTTCATTGACATCACAAGTTCTTAATATGTCTCTTCACATGTAATTTTCATATGTATATACACACAAAATAATTTTTCTAAGTTCTTTTCACAAGTTTAATTAAAAAAAAAAAAATCTATACACTGAAAAAACTACCTTTTTTAAATGAAGTTGAATACCAGCCAAGATTCAGAGGTACCTGTAATAGAAAATGAAGTGATGGAAATTTCTGAAATTTGGTCAGATAGCTATACCTGTAGCCATTGGCTCACCTAGTGTAAGTCATCCCATCAAGATAAGTAATTATATTAAGTAGCAAACTGTATAATATTTGGGAGTTGCAGTGAAGAAATAGCTGAATCTCAGCTGCCATTGCAATATCTTGGGAAAAAAGGACATAGGTAATTCTTGGGTATGTAAATAGAGGAAAACTAAGTAGCAGAGGGATAATATGTTGATTCTGTATACATAGCTTATAGGCCTACTAATTCTCTCCAGATTTTAAATAAATAGGAGAATAACTATGAGGATGATCAGGTACTGAAAAACATGCCTTATGGTGAAAGATTCCAGGAATTCAATCTGGTGAATAACAGTTTTGAAAATAGCTCCGTATTTTTGGAATCTCCAAGATCCACATTCTCTAATATGCTACAAGGTATAAATCCGGTCACATTTTTTAATGAAGCACCTCATTTTTAAAAAAAAAAAAAAAAAAGTAGGCATATTCAATCTTTTTATTCTGAAAAAGAGATGTAGAGTACCTGCTCTTGTCTGTCTAAATAAATCCCATGCAAATATGCCTGCATGCAGTACATGGAAGAAGCTCAAGTTCAAGTCTGACAAGGCGTATGCATGGGGTTGTCATTAACTTAATTTTAACAACAGAAAAGCTCTTTGGATTTGTCCTTTTCTGACTCTGAATAAGTGTCTTCATTATTCCATGCCTCAGCTGCCAATGTTTAAAAGGGATATAATATATTGAAACTAATCTGTCCTGTGTCTTGAAGTTCTGGAGTTTCTGGGAAGTACAGCTTTGGGAGATTCTACCCTTTCTTAATAAATCCTTTTTAAGCAGGTGGTAAAGCTAGTGTAGTCCCTAACCATGAGAGGCTGAAAACAGAATTTCGCCTTCAAATTTAAAGGAAGACCTCTGTGATCATCTGCTATTATTTTATTCTTGAAATAAAATTCATTTATTCCTCACTTATATAATCCTTTGTTACACTACGAAGAGAGTCTAACAAAATCGTGTGGTCTCTTGGATGAATTGCTTTGCCTCTGGGTCAGTCAACTTCCAAGACTTCCAGGTTTCCATATGATGGGCTAATTTATACCCTTCCTGATTGTCCCAACCTGAGGCTATTCTTTCAGGGACAAAGGCTTTCCCAGCAGCTCATTCAGCATAATTTAAAATGCCTTCTAGCCTTTTGGAGCACTCTGCTCTTCATAGGCCATTTGATTGAATTCCAGGTATCTTTTAAGTAAGTCCAACTACTTGTTTTAGCTGTCTTTCACAGAGAGACATTTCTCAGTTCATACTATTCTAACTTTAGCTTTTCATTTAGGCAATAGTCCTTTACTATGCCAAATCTTTTCTATTCAGCAGTTTCCTTCTGCAAATTCACACCCTTCTATTTTTTTAGAACAATGTCCTTGTGTTAGTGTTCTTGTGGCTAAACCATTCCATACGTTACATGCATAACAGACAAAAATGGTGTCTTGCCCCCAAATGCCCGTGGTATTCAAATGTTCCCTGCAGTATCCTGCTACGAGAAAGCTTTCTTTTGATACAGCTTTACAGCTGGAGACAACTCCCTCTTTCTTGATCTTTGTCTTAGCCTGCTCTTTAGGATGGTTCTATAGATTTTATTGTCTAACCTCCTTTAGGCATCTAAAAGAGCACTTTTTGATACTCCGGAAACCAGGCTAGGTTCCAACACCTGGGTGCTTGGTGTTGGGATGTCCTGGTGCTCAGTTTGTAAATCTGCACACCCTAAGGCGAGGAACACCTTATTCTTACCTAATCATTTTGAAATCACCCTCGACTCAAGGTCGGTTAAAGTCAAGTGCAAAGAAAACAAGCTTTTTACAGTATCCAAAACCCCCCAAATGTTTCTAAAGGATGTAAGTGAAAAAATGAAAACAAGCAAAGCAATAACCTGTTTTACTTAAAAACACACTTTACTTTCCCTAAAATTACATCAGAAAGTTTTCTCTGTCTTTATCCAAGGACTTTCTTCACACTACTATGGCAGGGATAAATTATTTCTACATTATTTGTGCCTTATATTGAGGAAAAGATTGATTGCACCTTAAGCTAACCTAAGTCCAGGCTGCTGTGATTTTGCCCTCACTTCTGGTCATGTTTATGCTTTGTTCTGGTACTTGGGTTTGTGCATCCCAGCAGGTAAGCCCAGACAGGGACCCAATGCAAATAAGAGCAACCTTATAAAAAAAAGCATATCAGAGGGACCAGAATCCTGTACTTAAAGGACTTTCTTTAGAATTTTTCCTCTGGAAACATAGTGAACAAAGACTAATAGTCAAATTGCATTTCAGGTTTGTAAAAGCAAAAGACAAAACTAATATTGTTCTCGTGAATCATGAGAGGGTAACACCTGCTATTCTATTTCAAGATAGTTACCTAATGCTTAATTTTTTCCATGGTTTTTTCCCCAATCTTTTTCATTCAGTTATTTCTTTACTTTCAGTCAGAGAAATCGGAATTTTAGAATTAGGTCCAGATTCTTTGTGAATTTACTTAAGTTTCCTTTCATTTTACAATAATTGTGAATTCAGTGGAATGATTAAAAATTAAATATCTCGGAAGTAATTGATACAGACAAGGCTACATATGTAAAAGCTAACAGATATGTGAAAATACATACTATACGCTTTACATGATCAACAACAAAGTAGGATCTCCAAAAGTCTAGAAATTTTTCAAAAATCAGATGCAAGCAGATACTGCTTTGACTTACAGACTTTGATTTAATTAATTTAACTAGAATGAGGTCACATTCCAAAACAAACTGGGTGGATTCATTATGGATAAGCACTGCATGCTGTGCCTGAATCCACACAATCACTTTCCAGGTCTGAAAATAGACTCACCCATGCGGGTAAGCTTGGAGCCATTATTCATCATTATTATTACTTTTTTTTTTAATAGTACACAAAAAGAGAACTGAGGCTCTTTATGTATGAAGGGAAACACATTCTTCTCAGGATTATTTACAGTCTAACATACAGTATACATTTAGAAAGGAGTGGCAGAAAAATGAAATAAAATAAATCTCTGACCTTTTCTGTCTGCCTTACTTTTTAAAAATTCTTTGCCTGTTTTCTGTTGCTGGTTCTACAACGTCCTGAGCTTCCAAAAAGATCTTCCCGCCATACAAAGAGCACCTGCTGCTAATCACTGCACACAGAATCTTGCGTGTTCCCTGTTTCTTCATCCTTTATTTTACTTTGAGTATTTATATAGTGCTCGCTTGTCATTCCACTCTTTTGGAGACTGGAACTCCGACCCTTTATTTTCCAGAGCTGGTGAGCGTCCACAGTTCTTGATTTTGTGTCCATCTCTTTCTCTTACAATACATGAAGGAGGACTCTGCCCATATTAACTATTCCACTACATAGGAAAGAGACTAATTTGCAGTGGTTCATTAAATGAATTTGAGACCAATGGCACTTCTAGCATATTACTTGAGGATATGCTTGCAAATGAGAAAGTTTAGTGGTCCAACTTGGGTGTTTTTGTTGCAGTGAAAAAGGAGCGGTCCTGATATTTAAGCTGATGCCTTAAAACATACTAATTTAGTAGGAGTGCGGGGGGGGTGTCTATCTAATGGGCCTACCCAAAGCTACTGCCTCTTAATTTGATACAAGGCCTTGACAGAGGATTAATTCCTTAGATCTAATATTGAAACTTACTACATGGTACTGTCGTCGTCTTTGTGCATTTTGGGGGGAGTTTACCCGTTTTCCCCCTTTCTAAGCTCTAACTGTAAAGCATGCTGCAGTTCTTATCAAGACAGCACAAGTTCATTCTGAAATCGATACTAGATATGAAGTGCCTTTCTAGCCACCTCGCAGTGACTATAGATCTCACTGCTTTTGACAATCTGCTTGACCACGGAGAGTAACGGTGCTTGACAGAATTTTAAAATTTAGACTGGAAAATTCATCGTATAACTGATGATATAAAACAGGATCCTTAGATATTGACATAATCTTTTTGAAACTATAATTTCTCAGTGCTATAACAAATAGGAATAAGTGGAGCATATTTTTACAATCAGCGTGGATTAGCTACTGATACTATTTCTGCAGTCATATGGTAGAAATAAACCCCTACTATACTACGTTATGCAATTACAAGTGAAATTACTAGTGAAAGTGTTCTAGGAAGTGAAGTCCTAATTGGGTAAAGAAATAGGCTAAGCAAAGTGCAAAGCAGTGAAGAAACAGACCTCACTCCGACTGTGGGAATAGTGCTTGAAGCTCTGAGAATGAAAGCAGTCAGTTTTCACGTGCTGGTTTTGTTCTGGAAGTTCTTCCAAAATGGAAACTGTGGACCAGCTGCTTTTAATCAGGTAAGCCAGACTTAAGCCACAAGCAAGGTCTTCCTGTTCAGTGCCACAGGCACTGGGAGACGTGGTGAAGAGGAGGAGTCTAAAGCAACTTTTGGAGGAGGGTGTTTGCTTGTGAGCTGAGTCATCTTGCCTTGGGCATTCATTTTACAGTTGTGAAAAGAGAATTCAGTCTCTGCTGAATCACTCCAGCCCCAGCACAGAAAAGCTGGTGTTCTCCTTCAATAGTTTGAACTTGCTCATGGATTTCTTTCTAGATTATTCCCAGCAGTCACAGACATTGTCTTACCCATACATTTATCCGTTGTATTTATTGCAGTGATGCAGACTATGACGCTCAACTCTTGGCTAAACCTTCCTGTAGTACTTTTTCTTGACTAAATGTTAAAAGAAATTGATCAAGGACGATTTTTAATTATAAAAGTGCTTTGAAAAGATTTTTTTTCACCTGTATAATTAGAAGACATTTTTAAAGAAAATTTTCCAGTCAATTAGTCCCTAATGAAGCTCAATTTGTTTTACAAATTAACCTTTTCTTAAAATAACAGGATGATTTAATGCAAGAGTTATTCTGCTTATTTCAGTCTGTACTACAAGTCCTCTCTTCCACAAATATACATCCCTCCTAAGTCAATAGGAGACAGGATTTAAGTTAATAGGTTTTTGTTCCCTTAAGCTTATATGTTGAATATGTAACACTGGACTACTAAGGCTGTTCCCAGAACTTTGGTTTGAGCTCTGGCTTCATTCTTGCTCCAAGCCTTGTTGTGCCGTGGTCCTGAAATCAATGTATTGACTCTCCATGAAGTTAAGGGTGCCATATAAAATCTAGTTGCCAGTTTTTCAGGCTCTTCATGATTTTGTTCTCTGTTTATTGGAGTCAGTCCTGCTGCATTGCTTAGTGGCGGAGCCTACTCTCACCTGTGTTTAGACACCTCTGCTTGTGACTGTGTCTGATTCTGTCCTTTCTCTGGTGTAAAAAAGAAAATTTCCTTGGAGTCAGTGGAGTTAGACAAGTGTAAGAGAAGTTTGCGCTGTAGGAAGACAGGACTGTACTTGGCTGTTGGTTATACAGATTTAAGTCCACAGACCCCATAGCCTTCTCTTGTGTACACTGCAGTTGCGGAGTGAGACTTTCCAGGGGTGTTTGGGGTCTGTGTGCCTGTGTGCTCTGCCCCGTCGCAGATGCTGCTTTGTTCTTTGAACTGACGTCTTAGTACAGCCGTCTGTTCTAATGAAGTGGGGAAGTGAAATGTTAGTTGGTTTAAATTACTTTTTTATTGCATGGATTTTAATTTGAAATAATCATAGTTCATCTTTTAGGATACTACGTAAAAATGTTTTGTTTATTATGACAGTGTTCAATAGTACATTGTATATTAATCATTGACTGAATGAAGTACTACCATTAAAGTCTGCCTGTATGTACAACTATACATTTTTACTGTAGTTAGGTCAATGTATATGACTTGTGACTAATAAGATAGAAAATCATAAACAATAATAACAGCAACTGAAATATTTGCCATTCTCAGCCAAGTTTCATCGCTGAGAAGGGGATTTTTAGAGGCAGTAAGGGCAGTTAAACATCCAGTTCCTGTTGAAAGTGCATAGAAGTTGAGTTCCTTAACTTTCACTTCTGCCTATGAGAAGTTTCTGTTTAATATTGTTGCTGAACGCTGCCCATGCATATTGGCAGCCGTAACAGCTTTGAGACCAGATTCCTTTCTCGAAGGTGAACGCATGATGCTCATTCTGTCTCCCACTGTGGTTGTGTGTTGACACGGCGGGGGGTAATGGGGAAGGGCAGCGGTGCCCTGCCTCTGCTCTGCCAAGGTGGCATTGTGGTTCACTTCAGTTGCTTTTAATGCTGGAATGCTGATGGGAACTGCGTCTGGAAGAAAATCCGGAGGGGAACGCTGATTTTGTTCTCTGTTGGAGAAAATCTGCAGTGTATAAAAAGGTCCTAGGACTCTGACGGGTTTGCGCATCTCTCCTATCCTTAGGAAAGGCAGTATCATTTGGCTGTAGTTGGACAAACAGGTCTTTCCTAAAGGGGTATTATGCTATCTGCTATGAAGAGAGATGATGGTTGTAGGCAACCTTAATTCAGTTGGAGTTCAGCTGCCTGCAGGGAAAATGCTGACTGAGCTGGATATTGAAAGCACCTCTGGAAGCTCAGGTAAGAAAGCCAGTCTGCATATTACTCCAAGTTATTCTGAAGAGAAAACCACAGCTCATGTTTCTGCTTTAAATTATCCCTTTCTGCAGCCAACGATAATTTTGAAGTGGCTTAGAACAGGAGTTGGCCTTTTATTCATTTACTTTTTTGATTTGTAATGGTAAGCCAGATTTAGGCATAGCTATGAGCAAGTTCTATTGAAATTAGAAGTCTGGGGCAGGCTGGTAGTTAAGTGGACTTATTTACATTTAGAGAGTTCTGGACAGAATTAATGATTGGAGCATTTGTTTCTCTTCGTCCTGTCTCCTACAGGCATTAGCTCATATTACTAAAGAAAGAAACAAAATGCAGGTTAACAAGACTTTTGTTTAAGAGGTGGTTAAGACTGAAAACACCAGAAGGATTGCAAAACTGACTGATTTAAAATATTTTAATATTTTAAATTTTAAAATATTAAAATTTTAATATTAAAACCTGACAGTTTAAAATATTTACCTGATGAATATAGTAATGCCTGTCGTCTTAGAGATCTATACTGCCTCTACCCTGTTTTTCCCACCATATTCATTCCGGGTGAGATTTTGTCTGGCACACGCGCCTATTTATTTAGTGAAACATTCACATGATGTGCCTGTCTGTCTTAGTGTGCGGAGTTTAATGCTTCCTGGCTTTTTCCCCAACACTTTCACATTAGGAAAACTGCTGTATGTCTCTGCCTGTATGCTGTCCTGTTCTCGGCTGTGTATGTCTAGGTGCCGTGCTCAGCGGAGTGTGGATTGCATTTGAATGCAACCTGACGCAGTGTGGCCCTTACAGGCTCGGGTGGTTAGGCATTAGTGTCATACCAAGTAAAAGATCGTGGCAACACATCAATGGAAATAGCTGCAAGTATATCTCTCCTGTGGGATCTTTTCCAATATCTTTTTAAAAGTTAGATCATTCACAATCAAGGAGGAAAAGAGAGGAACAAATACAGTGCATCTCCCTATTAAGGACCCAAGCTTCTCCAGCTTCCAGTTTCTATTATAAACTCCAGGTCTTTCAGTACTGTGTACATTTTATTTAGGAATAAGTGCACTTTTCAGATTTTCTGCTCAGGGCCAAATAAGCTCTTCTGTTAAAGAACTGCAGTAAGAGTGGTACTCCCTTGTTTCCACCCTTTTGGATTGAAGTGACTTTATATGCCGCATGCTGAGCTGTTATAGTTGGGTCAGTGCAAGGTTAGATATCTCACCGTGATTACCAACAGTGATTTTTCAAAAAGTGAATTTAACATGGCAGTCAAGAATAAAACAGCATGAAAAATTGTAGTTTGTCTCACCAAAACATGCAGTTAAATGGAAGAGAAATATATGTCATTAATTAAGTATAGTTGATTTAGCTGACAGTGGTAGAAATTTGAGAATACTTTTATTATGCTCTAATTCTTCTATTTTCATTCTTCAATGCAAGTACTGTACTTGGAACTAATTTTCATCTATTACACATTTCATAATACTATTAGTCTGATTAATTAATGCATAATACATCCTGGAGACTAATTTGTTTACTCCTAGCGGGCTCATTAGGACTTGCTATATGAATGTGAGATTAGATTTTAAAGTGAGCCACCTTCTAAAGATTGAATCGTATGTCTGCTTTGCAGTAAACTGGCAAATGAAAATCTGGTAATCTATATCCCTCGTTGATATGCAGAAGCGTGTTAAAAGTTTACTGGAGCTAGATGCATAGCTAGACACTTCTCGCAACTAAAAAAATGTATTTCCTTGTGATAGCTATAGCTTTATATATTTCAAACCGAAATACTGATTTATTAGGACAATTTGCCACTACTGTGAATCTGAATGGAGTAGTACATGCATTTTTATTTTGCATTCAAATGCGTGCTGTATTCTCATAGGTTTTCACCTTCGTTATTTTACTTTTTAATGATATTGTCTAACCAGAATGAATGGATAACTCTGCACTAAACATTCACCAAATACAGTAAAATTTGGGAGAGTTCCCTTGAGTGCTGTGAGTCAGTCTAGATTTTGTTGCCCGCTGCTGTATAATAGTGTCGCATTGTTAGAACTTTTTCCCCAACTGACCTAAGAGGAACTTTCATTTTTTAAGTCCTGGTTTTTCATACTAGCATGAACTCTGAATGTTTTGTAATGCTGGTGCAAGCAGCATTAGAGAATTTAGTATCATTACAGAAGGAGCCAGAGTGGTGGCTCCTCTATGAGTATATATAATTATGTAATTATATATAAGTTCCCATATATATGTGTGTATCTATATAGTGTATATATATCTATAAAAATTCCTTACTCATTACTACCCTCCTAGTTCTGAACCAGTCATTAAAGCTGATTTCTATTCTTTCTGTTTTCTGTTAGCCTTTTCAATAGAAGATGTAGCAGGTCAATGCTTTTCCAAAAGTTGTGTCTTAGGCTCGTGTTCTCTGTAGACAGGTGACTTACAAATGCTCTTAAGTTAGTTATGGTCAGTAACCACAAGTTCTGAAATAAGTCATTATGAACATGTATTTCATTTCCAAAACTTGGATTGGAAAACTTCCCAGAACAGGCTGTGTAATGAGACTTCCTGCTTTCTGTCAACTATACCTTTCTTACTGTGAAAATACTCTTCTTTTCACAGTATTGGGAACCTCGTATTTGAGCTCTGCCTTGATTAGGGAAATGTGAATCCACAAAATGAAGAGAATAAGTTAACCGAGTTTTTCTTTCATCCCCCTTCAGGAAGAGTTCATGTTAAAACAGGAATAACTTAGAGGGCTTTGAGTTGTGCAGTTGTGCAGCTGATTTAGCTGTCTTTATTCTTCTTCCAGGAGGAATATTTGCATTCCTCTTCATGCTACTGCGGAATCACAGATGGCCTTAAAGTTTTTAGGTGGTGTCCCATTTTTTCTTTCTGAAGTCTTAGCCCTGCCAAAGGAATTAGGAGGTTTGTTATTTATCTTAGAGTCTAGATTTTGAGTGTTAGCCTTTTGTTGGTCATAATATTTGCCATGGATTTGTGCCTTTCGTTTATTTTGTGGACGCTTACCAGAAACGTCTATTATCACCAGTAAAGGAAGTCCATTTTCTGAATCATCCTGGTAAGATCAGCATATTGCTTCACACATGTATGTTATAGGTTTTAGTAAGTATGTTAAGTTTGGATTTGAAAGAGCTTCACCTTGTTATTGTGTAGCATATGTTTTGACAGGCACATATACAAAACATAGTATCTCCATCTTTTGCTAGTTGCTTTGTACTGTATTAATTGAATACACTGTGTAAATCTTTGGCACCGGTACTTTGTCATTGTACTTGAAACAAAACAGATCTTGGAAAAAACTGAAGTGTTTCTTGAATTATGGAAAATGGAATTGCCCACTAATAGCTCTCAGTCTTACTAATATGGAGATTAATACAGTCTCTTCTGTCTTTCAGGGATAATAGCATGAATGCTTTTGTCTTGCAGAATTTCTCTTTCTAAGTTTTGGAATAGAGAAGGGTTGACAAACTAACTCTCTCTCTCTAAATTATCTCCATCCTCCTAAATCACTTTGTGAGCTAGATGTTCTCCACTAGATATTCTGGAATAGCCAATAAACAAGCAGTTCTGCATAAGATTGTCATGTTTCTATGCATAACCTGTAAATATGATCTCATCAACACTATTTTATTCCAATGATTACACTTAAAGCTAATTATTATATAATTCAACCAAAATAATTGTGTATTTTATTTAAAAACCAATTTTTAAAAATGTATTTCCTTTTTATAAACTCTGAATTACACATTCCTTGTAAAAATACATCACTGAAAATCAGCTAGACAATAACCAATACTTCTGGAATGTCACTACATTCAAATTGATGGTCAGTTTGTAAAAAAAAGTTCTTGAGAATTGACCTGTGTTTGTTCCTCTGGGATATTATCCTCTTGGGTCATTCTAGAGGCATTCCAAGAGGTGCCTGCACTGGAAACAGTACTATTGTGCCAAGGGAATGTAAGGAATAAGCTGATAGCCTAATTACTCAATATGGTTCAAAATCTTGTGTTCACAAAATTCCCTTGTTTCTCACTGCCTCCAAACTCCAGCTTCAGTGACAGAGAAGTAAAAACCCACCTCTGCTCTGAGGTTTGAATTTCTACTTCGTAACTGCTGTAGTATACAAATGGTCTTGAATTATGTTAAGAATGAAGTTTGGGACCACGTTTATGCACCTCTGATGCATTGGCAGCTACCCAGCAAATACATCAAGAGGTGTGTTCGCTCTTCTAGATGTCAGGGTAGGCGTTGTGGAGTGAAACACATTTCTCAGACGCTTCTCCTTGACAACACTCTCGGAAACAGTTAGAGTTAAATCTTGATCCCTGGAATGCAATAGAGTTTTGGTTTTGACTTCAGTGGGAAGAGAATGTGCCCCTGAAAGCCGTTAGCGGAGTGACCAGGACAAGCTAATTTGTTTTGCTAGCACAGTTCAGCTATGTTAGGAAACACTTTTCAGAAAGAATTAAACTTTCCTCTGTATGGACAGGACTAATGAAACTTCCTTCAGAGCCCATCAGCACCATTCGTTTATAATCAGCCAGAGGGACTGCTGTCTAGTGACAGGAGACACCGTCCAATCCTAAGGAAACCAGTAGCATCTGCTGTGTGAGTGGATAAGCAAAACCGACAAGTTAAGATATCTTGAGAGATCTTTTGCAGCAGCAGGTATTTTATGTGATTCAAAACAGGGTAGGCAAAGCTTCCCTTGGTAAGTCTTCAGCGTCTGCCCTTATCTGTAACTCCATGGGGCTGAGTAAAGTCCTTTACCTCAGCAATACTGCTGCCTGTAAGTTCAAGTAATAAGACTCTGGGAATATCTCGTGTGTGACAGTTTTAAAGAAATGAATTGTTTAATATTAAGCACTTGTTTCCAAACTGCCTGAAACTATGTAGGGCGTAAGTCCTTCAGCACTGTCCTTCAGCACTGTTGATTAAAGCTTAGATTATTTCAGCTGGTTAAAACAATTCATCTTGCCATTGATATTCCTGTGGCAAAGACCAGAGCTCACGTGCAGAAAGCAATTCTAGCATCATCCAGGAGGTTACATGTTCAGCACTTGGTACTCTGTGCTGGGGTCCCTGCAAACCATCAGGAAAAAAGGGAAATTCAGCACTCTTCCTTCTATTTTACCACTTGCAATCTTTTATTAAGTTACATTGTATATAATTAAATTACATTGAATGTAATTATTGAGCAAGGAATTTTCTTGTTAAGTGGCTTTGGGAAGTACATGTTTATGTGTCACCTACAAACATGTTTTAGCAAGCTGCAGGTTCCTACAGAGATATATGCCTTTATTGCTAACCTATGAGTGGAATTTTTAGCACCAGCTAGAGTGAGTAGTGCAAAGAGGCTGTAGATGTGAAGTCATTCAGGAATGTACAATACTTAGAATAAGTATAATTTACAGGGTCCTGGGAATCTTTGACCTGCAGAATTGAAGGATCCATAAGCAAGTGTGTATACTGGGATATAAAATGTTTCTGGCAGCTCCAAACCCATTGTATTGCTTAAAGCCATATTGTTTCTACTTCTCATTTTGTATTGCTTAGATTTACCTCGGAGACATATAGTAAGAATAATAACTAATCATCTGGTTTTTCTTCTCTTCTTAATTCTAATTGACATGCAAACACTCACCACAATTTTTTCAGCTTTTTCCACCATTACAGCCAACAAAAAGGCATGAAACGTACATAAAGGCTAGCATTGCAGGATTTGTCTTTTTTTTTCTGCTGATGGAAAAAGAAAGTTTACTCCCCTTGTCCAGTATTATTTCCAGACTAGCAGAAGCTGGGAAGTTATATTCATCCTTTGAGAAGAAGAATGCAGTGATTAAATGGGATGAGAAAGAGTTTGAATAATTTCTAAAGAAGCACAGTTTAACAAATCTTGGATTTGGGTTTGATACTATGGCGATGCATGTGTATTATACTGATGGAGGTGAAAAGCTATCTGTCTCTTATGGGATAGAGGTGCAGCGACATGTATCAGAGAAAAGGGAGTGTGCATTGTAACATATACAGTGGTGACCCATGTGATTAATTTAAGGGCACTGGTGTATGTTCTTGGAATTCTAAATTACACAACTGCCCTAGAAAACCGTAGTCAATAATCTGCTAAAAATTCCTTTATTCTGAAGATCACCTGTGCAGCTGATGAAAGCACGTGTTTCTAAAAGGAAAATTATTATTTTTGGTTTTTAAACACAGAGTACAGTAAGTTGTAATGAGCATGTGCACACTAAACAGTTAATTTAATTAAGTTTCCATAAGCATAATGCAGGATGAATTCAAGGATAGTCAGCATTACCTCTGGCTGATTTCTGATATATTGCACAAGATTAAAAGGACTTGATGTTTTCAATAACACGATGTCTTAGGCCGCAGTTCCAGCACTGCTACTGAAGAAAAGTAGTATCTGTCCTCCCCCCTCTGTTTTCCAAGCTGGCCTTTCATTTCAGTCTTTTGCTCTCTGCCACTACAAGCATTTGTGCAGCTGTGTCATGAAAGGGATGAGGGAGATAATCTAGATGAAAATAATCTAGCATCATCTAATTTCAGAAAGCTTTCTTTTATTCATTTATCTTTTTTAATGATAGCAAGACCTTAAAAAGGCATTGTCAAATGCAAGAATGTTCTTCCCCTAAGTTTAGACATAAACGCTGCCTCTTACACCAAAGGCATTGGATTTTGGCTCTTTCTGAAAGCAAAGCACATTCCTTTCTATATTCCAGGGCATTTGTATGATATTGTGTTAGAAAACCTATTGTTTAAATCATCAGTTGCCTTCCCATCCTAATTTACTTGATATCATGTTAGTTTGTCAGCAGTTGGCTTTTTCTTCTACCACAGTTTCCAAAAGTTTCAACATACCAACACTGCAAACTGCTCCAAATTACATTTCATAGTATGCAGCTTGGTTTCCTTTGATACAAAGCAACAGTGCACTGCTGTCAGCGTCTACGCTGGATTCCTTCCAGAAGGAATTGCGCTGCGTCGGTGTGCGTGTGGCCGTGGGGCTGTGTACGATGTGCACTTCACAGCAGTTGTGCTGTAGTTTACTGTCTGCCTGAGATCTGGTCATCTCATGAGATTTTCTGCAGAAATAGTCTGGTTTTAATTCATATCATATTCTGAATTCTCTCAATTGCTTTATAGTAATTTCACCCAGAAAACAAGGTAACATAATGTGAATCCACCCAAAATTGTAGCCACAGGGACAAGTTCATAGTTGAAAGCATGTTACAAAAAGACTCTTTAAATTCAGGCACGTTTTGTACAAACTTCCTGGTAATGTCATTGCCTAGTATGGATCAGATCTGCTGCCACGCAGATTGCTGCTCACACTCTCCATTTGTGCTGCCCTTTGAAAGCCACTGCATTTTTTTGCTGGTAGAAAGTAGTGAGTGTCATGGTTCATCTAACAGGTATTTCAGAAGTGTTGAGCAGCATCACTGAGCTCTGGGGGAATTGGGTGGACGTTTGAGTAGTTGCCTTCCCCGAAACTGCAGAACCTGTAACAGGTGAATTGCTATGGCAATGAAGGAAAAATTTTCAGTCTGATGTTATGTAAATCACTGAAGTCAGGTGTAACCCTGGCTGACTAAAGCCACAGCAAACGTGGCCGTTTACACCAATAAAGACAAGACTTTTCCTCTAATCTTGCAGTCCGTGTCCTAAATCAAGATGAACTCTAAATGGTGTAGCTAACGAGAAATATGACTTAACTGTTTCTTTTCATTTTAAAAGAACACTCAGTTGAATCTGCTTTAATGCTTGATTTGCATCCTTTAATGTGTACTGTAAAATTTTGGGGTTTTTTTTAAATCTATTGAAATCCTTTTTCACTCCCCGTACTTAATACTTTCACCTCCCTCCCAGGTCACCTTCTGTTTGTCATTGTGTGCATTGCACAAGGACAGCTTCAGACGGGAAGTATTCCCAGCTTTAAACAAGAACCTGCTTCAAAATTCTCTTTGAGGAAAAAACATACGTAAAACATCATCCTTCGTAATCACATTAGTAAGAGACTAAAGTAATTTCTTATCGCCTTTGCCAATTAGGATTTCGTTAGCATGCTTTTTATTTCTTCCAAGGTTTGTCTTAATGGATATACCAATCTCAGTTGGTAAGAGAAAATGGCAGAAATGCTGTCAGAAGAATTTAATTACACTCAGCAGTAAGTATGCATATTGACAATAATACAATGGTTTTTTTACAGATAAACACTAGATGTTGAGGTCACAAGGAAAAAAAAAGAATAAAAATGTGATTTTGTTGAGAATGATTTTTCTAAAGATTTTTGCATTTAAGAGATGTGAAGGTAGGCTGTAATTTTGCTTATCAACTGGATCAATAATCCATTCCTGAAATGATTTCCAATTTCCTTTACTGTGATGTTGATTTGGAGGGAAAGTGGCAGGAGTAGGAGAAGGAGAGGGAACAGAAAAAAAACATTTTTTCTGTCTGCTGATAGACTAGCGATGGCTGAATCTTCAATAAAATTGCAAAACTGGAAACATAACAGAGAATGTTCACATTTATTCATTTTCTCAAGTACATGATTTATATAAAATTGTTACGATTTTTTTTCATAGCAAAATACAAAGCTTATTCTTCTTACTCAAAAAAAGAAAGAAAACACATTCATTTCAGAGGGAGCAAACCTGAGTCTATATTTTTTTAAAGGGGTTACGATTTTTAAAGAGAACTTCCGTCTGTTAGGCTATGCTTCCTGTGTGCACCAGGAATGCCCTAGTAGGGTATTTGAACTTAGTAACTTACTTAACAGAAGTAACTAATAATTTTGTGTTCTTCATTCTTCAGACACTGAAAATTCGGTGCAAAAATATCTTGATGCCCCAAAATGCATATTTTTAGGTTCTTTTTCCTTGTCCTCCCTCCAATATGAAAGTTTCTCAGAAAACCACCCGTTGGTTTGCATAGCCAGATCTAGTTTCTTATACTAGGTAAGAGGATTTATCAGCTGATAGATTTGCACATCAGCATCATTCTCCAGAACAATAGCTTTCTTCACATTTGTGTGGATCAAAGTTGGCAAGACTAGATTGTAACACAACAGAGATGTTTTTCAACTGCAATGCTTGCAGTGAAAGGAATGCAAATGGAGCGTGTGCTGAACTTCCCCAGGCTTCTCACAAACGTGCTTTGGGTTAAGCCCTTTTCCTAATAGCTTCCTGCGTCTGGAGTGCTTGCTGGTTTAACAGTAATTCTCAGAAAGTACTTCTTCCCAAATCCTCTGTATTCCTGCCTGCAGTGTAGCTTGTGGAGCTAGATGGGGAGAGCATCCTGTTACTCTCTAAATACTTTGGTAATGCTGAGTTTCCCCAAATACTCCTCTGAAATGTTTGGGTACCCAGTTCTTAAGGATTGCTGCTTACGTAGGAATAGTATGTTTCATTTTCTGTTGTTTTCGCTTCTACTGATAAATCATTCTTCCTACAGACTGAGATAAATGTATTTATTTATAAAATTTGAAACTCTAAATCTTTGAAAAAGCTGTTGGCTAGGACTTGCAGGACATGCAGTTAAATTATGTTTATCCAAAGACTGAATTTAAGAGGCCTCTCTCTGTCTTTATTGAGTTTGGAACTTGCAGACAAACACTTAACCCCAATGGTCAGACTCCGCCATGGTACATACATACCATACACCCGCTAGTGGTGTTCAGAGGAGAAAATTACACGTTAGCCAAGCTATGCTAACCTTTACATCCTCTTCATTTCTTAGTCTTTGTTATGTTTCACTTTGCTGATAAATCTTTTCTCCTTTCTCCCATTTTTTAATCCTTCAAAGATTTTCTGAATCTTTATCTCAGTCAAAAGAATTTGTTCCTTTTTCTTCTGGGAGTGCTAATACTCCATGAGCATGTCCAGTTGCAATATTGCATATCTAGCCAGATGCAAAACAGGATCAGCAATTAATTGCTGATGGGCTAATGCAGTGGCTTAGCCAGCTGTGCAGCAGAGTGCCCTCTATGCAGGGATGGGTAGTGCTGAACTGAGTCAAGTCCTTTTGCATTCCATTTATGCCAATAATTTCCTTATCATGTTTTATACATTAACATCTGGAATTAATAGTAAATTCAGATCTGCTCATACACATGCCATGTAGATGCAGGGATACAGGCATCTAAACAATGTGATACGCCGGAAGGATTGCTGGGAGGAATGTTAGTCTGATAAGAGCTTGTCTGGACACTACAGCTGGTAACAACACTGTTTTTCACAAAGGGAAAATAGAAATCAGAAGTAAATGCTCTCTTACTATGAGCATTTTATCTGGAGCTTACCTCAGAGAAATATGGAAAGTCAAAATACAGACACCACAAAAATAAATTAAAAAAATATTATAAATTAGGTACTACACCAGCATTATGTTGAACAAAACCCTCCCTTTCCAAAATGGGAGCTTTGCTGAAAATCCCAAATACAAGGTGAAGGACAGACTGAAGCATGCAGCCTGCTGATCCAATGCTTCAGTGAGAACAGATGGTATTCTGAAACAGTCCATTTGTGATCATTCCATAATAAAGATTAAAGTTCCATATTCCCCAGCAGAGGTGCTTTCGGCAGCCTGCCAATTCACGAGCAAGTTCTTGGAGCATTTGACTCCTTTTTATTTTTTTCGACTTATCTGAATCATATCATTTTTCCAATGATAAATCTTCCTATAAAAAGCCAAGATAAAGAAAAGGTTTTATATTTACGTTGTTTTCCTGTTATAATAGTCTATTAACTGCAGTAGGAAATTGTTTTATTGTTCCAGACCATAATCTTACAGTAATGTTTTTAGTCATACACATGTTGGAGCTGTACTCCGTTTCCAAGGTGTGTGAGGTTGATAATTACACAATGAATGCAGGGCATTCTCTCATTGAATTTGCCCTTGTGAGCTAAGAAGTGTGGGGGTGTTATAACAAGGCAGCAGCTGTAACTGACATTCTAATCACAGTTGGGAGTCTGATATAAATTAATTTTTTTTTTTTTGAATTGCCTGCAAACTGTTATTTTAATGGTTATAGGGGAGCTTATACCCTGACAGGTTGTATGGTAGCAGACAACCATCTGATAACCTGGGATAGCAACACTGAAAAAATAATAAGCTGCTTATAAATGCTACGTATACAGATTTTACATCACACTTTTAAGCTTAATGTGATCTGAATTTTGATGCATTTCCTGTAAAATTGATAACTACATTTTCAGAGGTCCATTCCTTTCTGTTATTTTTTTATACGGCATGTCAGTTTTAAAATGTTGTCCATGTATCATCTTACTGGTATTACATTTGAAATATTCATTTATATGTATGTCGAAAAAAAAATTTTTAAAGCAACGCTTGAACTATGAATGCACATATCAGTGTATTATAATAATGCATAAACAAATAGGTATTCCGGCCCCGATTCACTCTGAGTTGTTTGGAAGGCGTTGAGTTCTTACTGTATTTTGATCAAAGTAGATGTTCATTAAAATTGAAACAACGCTTGCTTTCACCCTTCCTCCATCACTTGCTGTTCAGTAACCATTCAGATGGGGAAGCTTTGTTTGAATTCTGTAATTCTTATAACACTTGCTGGAATTGTGCCAATTTGCAATCTATGAGATGGAGAATGCTGATACATACATCAAGGATGCAGTTAAGATTAACTAGTGTCTGTATGGGATATACATAGTACTATGTGTTTCTTTCCATAAATACTAAGTTTCCTATTATGTTAGATAATGAATGTAAATGCCTTCTTACTGTAAATACCATATATTATCTCTGAAGAGATCTTCTGCCTTCCACTATTATTTTAGAAACCATTAGAGGAGCCTTTTTAACATTTAATACTTGGTTGCATTGCTGTGTCAGTTGCAGCGATTGCCTTATCCTTAAGGCTGGTGGCTGTGATGCCAAAAATAAGAAATATGAATGGTACGACTTTTGTAAATAACACTGAATACTTTTTGAGAACATGGCCCAGCATAAAACAAATTGCCACATAAATATGTTTGAAGCTCTGAAACAATAAGTAATTAAGAATTCTGGGTACTGTCTTTACTGAAAGAGATAAAAGGAAAGTAAAAAGTACTTGGCTTCTTCTATTGAGATTTTTGACTAGTATAGCTAAAATGATACTGTTTTGTTATAGTGCATGGGTGTGCGGGATCAAGTGTATTAGTTATATTGTGTTATTGGAGGTAGTTTTGTAGCTTGAATATATCATGACATGTTCTTATCATCTTTGGGCAGGCAGAGAAATAATTCCAAGTAGGCCACAGCCTTAGAAAAGCAAGGTCCCTAAATAAGATTAAAAGATCTTTGAAGACAAGGCTTGAGTGAGAATTGTAATACTTTGTGCTGTTGAAGTAAATTCTGTTCAACGCTAATTGTGACCATGTTAATAAAAATAGAATATGATTAATTTATTTGGTTTCTCTCTGTGTGCTGTCATTTTCTCACCTAGCAGAAATAACCATTACTTCAGGTTAAATGTTTGAAACTGCTCACAACAGTCTCATTTCTTCATTCTTCGACTGTCACAATCCTTCATAGAATCATTCTATAGCCAGTTCTCCATTTATCTTCAGACATCATGTGAAGGGATGCAGAAGTGCGTCATATGAGACCAGACTACATGGAAACAATGCTGTTTTCTGAAAGTAGACTTAGATTCATGATGTCAAGATTCTTGCTGTGAAATGCACCATCCGTTACCAGTGCTTCAGTTTCTTTTTTTCAAAGAGCTAAGGGTCCCTAGTAAAATTGCAATGGGCCACATCATAAGAGGATTCTATATGTTCTTCCTAACAATAAAAACATTTATAACAATACATGTATTTCCACATTGTAGGTGGGAAAGACCTGAACTTTAGTCACTTTGACGAGGCTATAGCATTACCACAGGCCTTGAATGTACTTTACCTGGTTTAGTTTGTAAAAGTTGCTGACTTTGCAGTGGCTCAAGTATCAGTAATGATCTTCATGCTAAAGCTTACACAAGCACCACCCTCCCAAACGGAGCACAGTAGAGGTAGGGTGATTATTTCCTTTCTCCTCTTAACTACCTGGGGAAGCCAAACTCTCACAGACCAGCACAGGCTGACTACTTTCTAAAAGCACGCGGGCTACTCTGGCTGCTTACCACGCGTAGGTGAGTCCTGTGCTCTTCCCATCTCTTGTGGCAGTGGTGACAGAATCATTGTCTTGTAGCTCTGCCCAGAGGATGCTAACAGAAGAAAAGCTGGCAGTGTCTCTCCACCAGTGCAACCTCTTTTGTTCTCTTTACAATGCTTCCTTGCAAAACTCCTTCCTAAAAAGTTGCCCCTATCCCTCTCTGACTTTAAATGAGCACATGTGTTTTGTTATGTGTCCCTAAAATACATCTCGATCATCAAAAGGAACGAGAACTTACATGTCCTGCCATGAGAACTGTGTCCTGCCATAGCTTAGTCTCTCTGTAGGGCATAGTATAGTCCGTTCTACAGACTGAAACATTTAAATCCCTCCTAGTTATAACCTAGGAGAAACTCTGACAGCTCTGTTGGGCTGTACTTCTGGAGCAGTTAGCAAAAGTGTCACATGAAGTTAGCACGAGCTGTATTAGAGAAACAGTATGTACATACATACATGCAACGTGTGCCTGTGTGTACATTAATTTTTATTGTTACATGTGAAACTTGAATTTTCCTATTCCAATGCAAACTTTGGGCCTCTTCATGTTTCCTTTCTGCTTTTCTTTCTTGTATTTTTAAACCACTGTTAAATTATAGAAATACAAAAAGCAGTACTGCAGGATCTTTAGTATTATGCTAGCAGATAGCAGCGTTCCCAGTTTCTGGATTTGGCACTCTACTTTTTTCCTCTATTTCTCTAGCTGAAAACATTTGCTTTTGGACACAAATGTAGTGACGTTGGTATCACATGAAATTTTAAGTATAGCAATATTGTTAGTGTAATTCCCAGAGGTGTGTGCTATGTCTAAAGCCAGCAGTGATCTAAACAACTGAAACCTGGGTAAGAGCATGTCTTCAAAAATAACACGTAAAGATAAATAGTTTGACACAGGTTCTTCGGTGAATTTAAAATCAGTTGAAGAGCAGTAGCAGGTGTCTAGTAGAAGCAGGTCTGTTTAAATGGTTTGTATCTTCTGAGATTTTTAGTCTGTGTGTTTGGTTTGGAGCGGAGGAGGAAGGAGTCACTGAAGGCAGCAAAATAAACTGACTGTGCACATCTTCACCTGCTGTTAGTCAGGTGATGCTGTGACACCTTCCATACCTCTGTCCTGAAATTCATCTAAAGTTACTCAGAAGAGAAACTACCTGAGCATCTACTTGCATCTAAATCTGGGGAGTGAGCGGTTGTCCTGTTTTGGGGGTGGGAGGAAAGGAAGTTTCACTGTTAGAAATATTTCTTTCATGGCCGTGCAAAGCAATTTTGCATCTGTTCTCACACTGGGGCAGAGTTAGAGGAAGGATGTAAGACCATCAGAATAAACAAAGTGGCAAGACTAAGTGACAAGAAAAACATTAGAGAAATACTTAACTATATGTTTGGTTTATTTATTTAATCTTTCTACTCCCTTATTTAGTATTTCAGGTCTCTCTCTCCTTTTTTGACCGATGCATAATTGGTGTAATTTATATCCCAGTTTACCTCACATTTTGAATTTTTCTTGATGTATACCTTTCAGTTGCTGAGTAGAAGTAGATGTAAAACTGATAAAGATAATGGGAAGAGCCGCTTTTCACTGGATTTAGCAATCAGTTAGGCAAACATTTATATAAAGAGTACCTGTATTCCTTCTGAGGTTTGGATATCTACATAAAATCAAGACTGGAATTTCTCTGTACCTTGAAGAAGACACTGTTTAGTTACATTAAACAAAGTGTTTGCCAGGAACCCGATGTGAAGCTTTCCCCTGTGTACTTCTGTTCTTCATACACCAGGTATGTAACTAACTTTAAAGCAAAGTTATCTCACTGGGAAGGGCAGACCCAAGCTGGCAGTGGGAGACGTCCCTTGGGCAGTCACTGAGAGCACTGAAGAGTAACTAAAAATAGATGGATTTTGTTGCCTTCGTGTTTCACACTGTTTGAGTGTTAGTTACTGCAAGATGAATGGTAGTAGAGGCAAGACATTCCCCATTGCCTCTTTCTTGTGAAAGCTATTAAACAGCTTTTGAATGTGCCTGCATCATTCTTGGTTTGTTTTCTTTTAACTTGGGCTCATTTCTCTCATCTCTGTGAGTTCATTACTACTGTGAGATCATTCTGTGCAAAGACTGATTTAATACATGGAGGTAGATCTTCAGCTGGTGTAAATCAGCCTTTAATGTTCTTGGGGTTTGACTGATTTACATCACATTATGATTCAGTCTTTACCTCCAGGCTTAAAATTTATAAGCCAAACAATTTATATTCCAACCACTTCACACTGTTTTACATAACAAATATTTTAAATCCACAGTCTCCTTGGATCCTAATTTTTGGGTAAAGTTTTTCGTTCTATCCAGGCAAATGACCACAGTGTTATTGATCGTGTGCTTTTCCAGGCAGATTTTAATTCATGAAGTTCCTTTAGACTAAAGAAGCATCTTGTTTGCTGCTGCATGCCTGTGTCCACTGCAGCTAATTACCAAGATACGTGCATAAGAAAAAGCATTTCTGTTCTCATCATCCTTCCCTGGCTGTGATTCATTCCAGGTTGCCACAATCAAGTATTTGTAGCAACACAGTTCACTACTGCATGAGTTTGATGTCACAGAATCATCGTTTTCTTCCCTGTCCCTCTAGTTGAGAAGAGGAACAGACTGTAATTAGGAGGGAAGCCACTTCTGTGGTACATGAGCACATGCGCGGTCTTGGAAATCAGCAGTGATAAAGAAGAGAATACAAAAAATTAAATAATTTTAAATAGAATTATTAAAAGATATGATTTGAAGATGATGGCTGAAAAAATTATTTGAAGATGATGCTATATGAAAGATAAAAGGCAGCTCATGAACCTTAATTTTGTCCTAAAGAGATGAAGTAGGATTAAGAGTATTTATATCCAACTTGAATTAGCTGACAACTTGATTACAGAATATTTTGTTGACTGATAGATACATTCAAAGAGATTGAATTCCAGTGCTGAGGAAGAGCAACTCCAAATCCAAGAGTTAAAATGTAAGAAATAGTAGCATGAGTCTCAAAATCATGTGGTTTTTTCAGGTACAGTTCTGTTTCAGGAGTCCCTGCTAATCTGTTCACCCTCCTCCCCACTGGCTTGGTGCAAGCGTTTGTTGACTTGCATCATAACCAGAATGGCTGAAATTACTATGGTTAGAAACAAAATAACTGTCTTCAGTGGCAAAAAGGAATGTATGGATTTTTAAAATCCAGATTGTTTCCCAATACGGCCCCACAACAGCTGTGCTGGTGCCAGGGAACAGCCCTTCAAAGAGCTGCCGCCTGCCCATTGCCTGACTTGTGCCAGAACGGCTGTTTGTGTGGCCCCACAGAGACCTCAGACTGATTGCTGGGGAAAGGTTTCTGGTTTGGGTTGGTTTTACTTGCAGATTTCACGTAGCAGTCACACAAGAAGTTGTGCAGAAGCGTGGCCCTGTGATGGGTGCTGCCCGAAGAGCGTGCTTGTGCAGCCCTGCCCGGCGCAGGGGGCTGGCGCCCAGCAGGCTGCTTTCCCCTTCCCCTTCTTACCCTCTCTTCTGCCCTGCGTTTTAAGGTGGTATTAGACAGTCGTGTATGAGCTGTGTTTTACCTGGACTACGCTTTTTCTTATTAGAGTGGATGAAGGAACTACAGGCCTGAAAGCCAGTCAACTTTTCCCATGTCTAATCAAAGTATTAGATTACTAAATATACAGTATCAGGTTTTGGACATCGGTGCTCCTTACCCTTGTTTACTGCTGTTGTGGTATTGTGGAGTTTCCAGTACCAGTAATACAAGTAGATATGCTGTGTAATCAGTAGAGATATTTTAGATTTTTTTTAAACAAAAAATTAAGGAACTTAAAAGCCAACATTTGCATTACTGCAGCATCAAAATTATAATTTTCATAGTGCAAAAAATGTTTCATATACCAAACAGTATTTCACCAATTTTCTTCATACTATTCCATGCTCAGTTACGACATGACTACTAATGCAAATACTATTTTTTCAAAACGCTGTGAGGATTATATTATTCTTATCAGTGTTAGGTGTCCAAATATTAACTTTGAAAATGTCAGAAGATACACACAGTGAATATGATTTAATGATATTGAGAAGCCATAACATATTTAATGCCTGATTTTGAAGGTTTACATTTTAAGTTTATCTTCATTAATGCCAGTTCTTATTTAATTGACACTGGGTTTTTTTAACAGCATTGCCAGCAATTTTGCCAGTATTGTTGGCAAATGACAGTGTCATTTAATGTTAGAATGTTTTTTACATGCATTATTTTACTTTTCAAGAAAGTTGTTTTCCTTGGAAAACAAAACAAAAAACCCCAAACCAAAACAAAGAAATGGAATCATGCTAAGCCTTTTTTAACAGTTTGTAGTATCACTGGTACCACTAATAAATAATATGAGGAAATTCTCCAATATTTTGCACACTAGCTGAAAGTTCATCAATCTGGGTTTTTTTGATTCTACAACAGTAAGGAGATATGTACTGATTTTTACAATCAGTTCATTGGGCTTGTGGTCCCAGGTTGAAGCCTTATCAGCACATTGAGAACAGTCTCTCAAAATGGAGATTAGGCTAGATTCTAGACTCGATGTTTTTTGTTAAGGTAGTCAGATTATTTCCTTAACGTGGACTGAGGCTCACACATTTGATCTCACCAATAGAAAGGTTGTGGCTCAATGGGCCTTTCTGTAGCTTGCGTTGCTGCTGTGACTCTGCGAGTCTTCATCTCTTGTTTTGGTTTAAAGTCCCGGCTCCTGTGACAAAGTGATGATGAGCTGTACCGTAGGTAGTTGTTTGCTCTGTTCAGGGTAACGTGTGTTAGACCCAAAATTTTGTTGAAGCCCCACAAGTAACAAATGAGAAAATCTCAGTGTCCAATTATGTGTATGGTACTAGTGTATTATATTATACAAAATAACAAAAAAAGGGCACCAAAAATTATAATGATAATTAGTTTCTCCAGCTGTGCAGGAGAATTAGGCGTTTGTTAAGGCATTTGTTAGAAAGCAGTGGGACATAGACTGGTCAGTCAAAATATGCTGTTGATCAGTGTCCTTAGGATGTGCATTTTTACCACTGGATTCAGTCCCAGAATTATTTGGCTCTGTTTTGTATAACATAGAGAACTTCAGCTCTCTTGTCCTTACAGCGTCACAGTTTTAGCTGGTTAACCACTATAGAAAAGGAAGGTGCACATTTCGTGAGTATCCAATTGTAGCAGATCTGGTGCAAATCAGTAAAATGCTGCCTGCAAATTAAGCCATCAGTACTCTTTCTTGTATACTACTACTATTTTTTTAAGGGTGCAAGAGAAGATGATGAAAATGAGTCTGATCTGTAGTTCCTAGCAGCTAACTAGAGTTTTTCCAGTAGGTTCTAAATTATAGCGGGATGTAAGATGGGACCCTGCAGAGGGGGAAAGGTAGGAAAAAGAAGGGTGCAGTGAGTATTGGAAAGCAATACGGAGTGATATGAGTACAGATTAGCTCAAAGTTAGACCTAGGATCTTAAAAGTGATGTAGATTAACTCCATAAAAATTCACGATACGTTTCAGTAAGGTTCTTTGAAAATCATTCTGGCATAGAGTATATATTTTTAACACTTCACAATGAGAGCAGAAGCAGAAGTATACAGATTTTTAAATCATGCTTCTAAGGTCAAATGAAAAGATATCTCAGGCTCCTCAACTAATCACATATTTATTTATTAAAAATCTATTTAAAGCATTCCATTGTTCTCCATAAATATTCATATTTATTTTAATAAGTGCTTTACAGATTTATCTTAATTCCACCTAAAACCCTCCAGTGGCTAGAAAACTTCATATTCAAGTCCAGGTGTACAGACAAATCTGGAATGTATTTCCAAGATGCTGTAGCATAGTTATTAAGAGTATTATTAATGACAGCTATTTTTGTTGTTGTTTTTGATTGCCACAAGAGAACACAGACGCTTGCAGCTGGGATTCTTTGAAGCAACATTCTATTCTTTAGGGAGCTGTTATTTCAATAAAAACAATGAAATCAGTTAGCATAGGTAATAAAATAATTATAGTAATTTATTTTGACTATTAAGTGTTGAATCCCCTTAGCTAATCATCCACTTGAAGCTGTTACTCAAAGTGCCCTGGTTGCTTTTGCCTTAAAATTAAACATCATGAATTCTTATTTACTGATAAATCCATTTTTAATAAATTCCTGCTGTGCTTTTCTACTAGTGTTAATCTGAACACTGTCAATAATGTAATGTATTGTTACCCAAAACTAGTAAAGGATATTTCCCGTTGTCCCATCAATAAGAACAGTCGCTCCTTGACTTCTTTGTACCTGGTCACAACCGTACTTGAAGCTCCCTTGCTTGCAGTTAGGAAAAGCCCATTGCTCACAAACAAGAGCAGTATTAGAGGAGAGTTTGTTCATGGGGTGTGAGCTGGCTGGACACACTTCCTTCCAGCCTGTGCATCACCAGGAGTGCCCATCTTCCAGTACAGGGGAAGCACAATAATTACTGCTCTGAAACCAATACAAATTGTTCTCTTTGATTAATTTAAACGTTGCTTCATTTTACGTTGTTGTGGCTTCTAATAAGCCCTTTAAACGACCAAAACCAAAATGGACAAAGGTTAATTTCTGTCTTAACTCAGAAAATAGTGTTAGTCTCGCTTCAGAGAAGAACTCTGGGTCTTCCTTTGTAAAAGAAAGGAGTCCAGGGAATCTGTAAGAAGTCCAATTCTAACTCCTCTTTACAGAATGACCGTATTTATTTACAGAGATCAGAATTTGATCCTGCAGAACGTTACTGCTAAAGTACTACTGAATCAATTAATCATTATAGATTAACTGACAAGAGTCAATCTCTGTCATCTTTAGAGAAAACATCATTCTTTGTGTTTTAACATTGTTTATCTTGACCTGACTCAACTACTCATTTCCTCAGATATAGGATGGTAGAAAGCCATTCAGTGAAAGCTTTGTATGACATAGCTGAACACACATATATATGGGGTATAGAATTAAGATACTATCAACTTGTCTATAAATGTATGATCTAAAATCAATTGAAATCAGTAAAAAATGTTCCAAAGACTTCAGGAGACTTACAGTCAGATTTCATGGGCCATGTCCAGCAAGAGGTATAAACATGCCTAAATCCAAGTAAGTGAATGGTTCCAGTGAGGTTCGCCCTTGCGTAAAGCAGTCTCATTTTTTTCCTCTGAGTCAGAGCCTTACAAGCATATGACAAAATGAAAAATCCCTCAGTGAAAAACTGTGTATCAGTAGCAGCAATCTATATTGAAGTTGGTACTGCAATGGTAGTTTTAGCTACTTTACTACTATATTTTATCTCTCAGGCCACAAAAAGCGAGAGCTTCTGAAGTAGTAAATCTACTCAAGGAAGAAAGTTGAATTTTGAAATAAGTGGAAAAGAGATTCCAGGATTCGGGCAATCCAGAATGTGGTTTCTTAGATGTGTAGGCTTCATGATGATCATAAGGGTTTGGAAAGGTTGGCAACTTGTAGAAGGGTGTTTAGGAGGGCAGTTGTTGGATTTTTCTGTTTGCTTGTATGTTTGTTGGTATTTTGCCTCATAATGCTTAATAGTGGTGACTATTTTCAGGCAGTTCCACTGTTTCGTACTCCTGAGAAATGCAGGGACAATCTTTCCTTCAGGAGTCCTCTGAAACTGAAAAGAAAACATTGGCTTAGCCTGAATATTTTAAGGAAAAGAAAACAGTTTTCCTCTTGTTAGGTATGTCAACTCTTGCACCCCAATTAAATTTTAAATAATCCTCAAAAGTTGAGCAAAATCTATGTTAGGGTATGATAGAATTGATACATCATTGAAACCATTCTCTAGATCTCTGCTTTTAGATACTGACCTAAAACTCAGGATGTTGGGAAGATTATTATTAAGGGATTTTGATATCCACATTTCTGTCTTTTTTTAAGTGGTGTTTTTTGTTTTCTATTGGGAGGGATAGAAATTAACATCTTTTGGGAGTTTCAGTCAGGGAATGAATAGGAATGTAAACGCTGGATTGCATCATTTTCTTCCTTTAGGAATCACAATTTATTCACAGTGAAGTACCAAAAATTGCCATCTTTCATGAAAAGGAATAAATTAAGCTATGCTGCATAAGATACTTTGACAATTCCTATAGAATATAATGATGAGTGTTTTGATAAAAATGATCTTTTTAAGGAAAGCCTTTAAAATATATTTGTTCTGTTTCTGCAAGGCTTTAATGGATGAAATAAACTTGACTTTTTTTTTTGCATTTCTGACTGTTAATATCTAATGTGGAGGTTTCTTTTTCTTTATCGTGCCTCTAAATCTATTATTCACTTACATAGCTTGGTAGAGGCAATGTCGAGGGACACTCCCGCACTTTAACATGAAAGTGAGGGATTGATGGTGAGATTACATGGTGATTGCCCCCCATGAATGAATTCTGCAATGCACAGTTTGAGATCACCTATAACATAAAAAGCAAAATGAATGCATTCTTCTGCTCAGCTTTGATAACCCTCATGAAGAACCTGGAATATCGTTCTTCCAGTCAAAGTTACCATAAATAGTCTACTAATTGTTCGTTTATAATTAATTTAATTTAAATAAGGAAGAGTTAAGATTTCTTGGAAATTTAAAAAACTCTTCCAGTAATTAGTCTGCTTCAAAAATGGAAATTTAAAGTCTAATCTGATAAACGCAGGTGTGATTAAATTAAAGTAATGTTAGTAACTTAATTGACTTCATTGGTAATAATAAAAAGTTAAATGCATACAGAATTGTTCATGACTTCAAAATGTAATCTGGTTACTTTAATAGTTTACAGAATGCCTTTCATATTCTGTTATTTAATTTGTAATGTGGTTGGATAGAAAACTGCAATTTTTTATTTACTTTGCAGTAACAGTACAACTGGCAAGAGAAAAGTTAATCATGCATTATGCTGTGTTTTTCTTAAAGCCTCTGCTCTAGAGATCATTTGATTACCAAGCATCACAGCTTTCATGTCCATAAAGAAAAAAGCTTGAAAATGTACTTTAAAATATTTTAGAGAGGGGAAACAAATAAGATTACAAAAAGTACTGGTTTAGGCATTGCACTTTGTAACGACAGTATTATGTTGTGAAACAGCTTGCTAATTGTTTTTGACTGCTTTTGTTCATCAGTATTTAATTCAAGGTTTCCTTTAAATCTTAGACCTTCTTTATTTTCTGTTTTGATAAATGTTTGAAATGGGAAAGGCAGTAGTACAAGAAATACAAATTTGCAGGCCAGACATTGTGTGACTGTGGTGGTCAGTTTAGGGATATCACGGTATAAAATCTTACATTAAAAAAAAAATTAGAAAAAAGGCACTCTAAGCTCATTGTCAAACAGTACAGTACCCACAGACTTTTTCAGTCACCATGAAGCTTTTCCTCTCTTAAAATGCAGCAAAATCTGTTCACTTAGAAGCAAGAAAAAATTTCTGTAAGTGATGGATTTAACACACTGGATAACCTTTTCATTAGACAATTATGTGTTTCAGGCCATGGGATATGAAGTGTATATTTTTTGGAGTACGTTTTCAGATGTCAATGACCCTATTTCATGGAATATAAGTCACACTGTGAATTTAAAGATCTGAAGAAAATCAATAGATGAGACATTGAAGACACTTATATCAACTGAAAATATTTTTTCGGGTTTTTTTCTCTCTCTTTTTTAATCTTCTTGCTGAAAGCTCAACCCAAACATCAAAAAATCATTGAAAGACTTGGATAATAATTACTAGAGTCTTGGATTTTACTGTAAAGAGCTTTTGTATTTCAGCAATATTTGAAGTCCTAATCCACTAGGTACAATACCTCTGGGTAAAACACCAGTAATGTCAGAGAGAGTTAATCCATTGAGCAATAAAAAGTATTGCTCTACATCAATTTTGAAAATCTTCTTTACCTTCACAATCAATAAAACCCAAATTGTACAGACACAATTCACATTAAACTAATTAGAGTAATTAATGTAATTACAGTTATAATTACATATGCATGCATTTGGTGTTAATAGTAGAGGAGGCATTTTCACAAACATACCTTTCACTAGCGTCTTAATCAAAATTAAAGAAATTAGACTATCCTTTAATATGCTTCCCCCTTATAATTCCCATATATGTGTGCAAAACAATCACCTTGTTTCTGTCTAATTCTCCTCTGTCTCACAGATTTGAAAGTTCAGTTTTGGACACTTGAAATTTTAAGAGCAAGCCCCATTCTCAGAAGTGCATGGTTAGGAATTTAAACACACGTTTCTCAGGAAAAAAGACTGGATCACCATATGCACTGATTATATGTAATCCAACAGGTTTAATCCTGAAAAAGATGCCGTTTATGAATACTTTAGTGATTGTAGGGATACAATTTTATATTCTCTTATTAAAGCTGTTTAGGATTTGCAAACAGGCAGAGCTTTGGAGCTCTCTGCTTAATTCTCTTGTATGCATGGATATAAACTATGAAAATCACTTTAGTAGTGAAACGTGAGAGGAAATGAAGAATACAACAAAGTGGAACAACAGCCCCAATCGAACTATCACAGATTTCAAGGACACTTATCCTGCCACTTAGTCAGAGTTAATAATCATTTAACCTTTTTGAATGAACAAATACCAGCAAAAATGGCAATTCTTAATGCAATACAAATTTAAACAGAAAATTAAAAAAAAAAAATATCAGTGCAGGTATGCGGAGTAAATATCAAATATTCATTCAGTTGGTTTCTACTCAGGAAACAGGGATTGTTGGAAGGACTGTGAAAGACAAGTATGGATTTGTCTCAGATAAAAAATCATATTTATCTATGATGAAGCAAAAACCCAGTTTATGTATGGTATTATAAAAAAAAATTGCATTTATATAGTAACAACTCAGAAGTTATTGATAATTTTCATATTGTAATTTCTTGTTTTATGTCTTTATGTTAATTTCTAGTTAAAAATATAAATAATAAACAGTGAGGAGAACATCTTCAGTTTACAGAAAGTCTGTGTTTCTGGAGATAATGTTTGTGTTTCAATTAGCATATTTTTATTTTAGTTGGTTGATACTGTATTTCTCAAGTAGAATTGTGCACATAAATTGATATTTGATTGATATCAAATAAATAAGATATGTGCACATATCTTAAGGCTATGTTCAGCTTAATGATACATATGAGAATGATTATGCATCTGAAAATTTTCTGACAAGGTAATTAAAAAGTTAAAACATTCTGAAAAATCAACCATAAGTCTCAGACTGAGTCGGCAAGCATTTTGGCTCAAAAATTTGTCCGTGCTTCACTTCTACTGATGGTTATTTTCATGAAACTATTCATATTTAACTTTCAGCTTTAATGCAGTATTGTAACAATTTCGTTCACTTTATAATGTGTCATTCTGCTTTCAGGTACTTCAGACAGTATCTTAGAGGCTATGTTTTTCTCGTGAAAGGCCATTAGAGGTACAGGCAAGTACTTACGCTGCGTAATAGGTCATGGTGGGAACTTTGTGGAGAACATGGATTGCTATAAAACTGTTGCAAGATACACATAGTTCAGTGCTGCAGGTTCTTCCAGCTGAGAATTTATAATGCAAAACTTCTCTTTGAGAGTCATATTGTATAACATGTAACAAAAAGTTGCCCTAGATTTGTACATGCCATGAAGAACAATGTGAGCGTCAGACAAAAGTGGATAATTAAGGGAGAGTATCTCAGACATCTATGTGGATGTGAAAACTGTGACCAAGGAAGATGAAGTAACTTGCTTAAGGTCAGAGTAGGACTCGGATCTCTTGTGCGTCATCACTACGCTATGCTTCTCATGCAATATTTCCTAAATCTTACATGCCCAAGTTACCCACTTTCGCTTATTCAGTTGATCTAATAAAATCTGGATACTTTTCAGTATTGATTGGTGTAAGTGTGGCTTAATGGCAGAATCATTACTTTTTTAATCTTGGAACTGCCAGCCCTTACTATTCTCAACTGAAATTCAGTTCCTTCGATTAAGGACTGCCATTACTAATTGTTTTTAAATGTTGCTTGGATGGTTTTAGTGCAAAAAGTTTAGTTCTTCAGCAATATCTTATAGTTCTACACTCTTAGTTATTCATTAAAACTTTATGTTCTGTGGCATGACCAAAGCCAGAAAAGGGAAGCTGATAGAAAATCCTGGACCAAAAGCTAGAACTTCAATGATAACTTCCAGAAAATAGCGCCTTAATGGCTTTCTGCATTACATATGAGCTGCATCTTTATGTCCATTCGTTCTCTGCATTAAACTGATGCGTGTCTGGTGGCAACCATAACGGAGTTTGCCTACTTATCTCACATCTATTCTTGCAGTTCTGGAGGAAAGGTCAGATAAGGATAATATGTCAAAAGGGTATAATTAAGATTCAGAAAGATTAATACCTGTGGTATTTAGTGAAATTGCCTTCTAGTGGAATGCTCATCTATTACTTTGATATTTAACATTTCTGCTGTTAAAATGTTAGTGCTTGTAAAAGTACAAAATCAGTGGCAGACATTTGGTCTATATACTCTTTTTATACCAAAAAAGAAACCCATAGGAGAAGCAATCAGGTCGGGTTTTTTACCTGGAATTCTTACGTGTAAGTCTTTCAGTATTTCCGCTGTAAATTTGTATTTTTTAAGGTTATTTAAGTTATGTCAATCACTTCGACAAGTGGTGTCAGTTTGAGAGGGTGGGCAGAACAGACCAGTAACACTGTCTGAGATACGTGTAACGGTCTCTAGTGAAATGAAAATGATACATCTGTAGGATGAAGAGGAATAAATGTTACTTAATTCAACATGAAGAAAAAGATCTTTTTAACATGATTCAGCACATACTTAATACATAATTGAAAGCAGATGAGTAGCCTCACTGGAGTTTGTGGTACATAGGAGCTACAGTTCCTCCAACTATTCCAGCTACTATACAAACACGTAAAAGATGGCACACTTCCCAAAAAGTTCAATTAAGATGAGAAGACTAGTGCAAACTGACACCCCAAAGTAGGTAAAGTTCAAATAGTAACTAGACAGGTATGAACATTATGAAGTCATAACTCTTATTTTTCTTACTCATTATGAACATTGCAAATAGTTTATTATATACATTTCCTTCAAGTCTAAAAAAATATGCATAGTACACTGCTGAAAATTATAGCAAAATAATAAAATTTGAATTAAAATCTACATCATTTTCCTGAATTCTTGTCCATTTTTTTATCTTAGTTTCTAAAGTAAATGAAAATTTTGCTTTATTGAGAAATAGATCCTGCAAGACTTTTACATGAATCATCCTTCTACAAATGGAGCTGATAATTAAGTGAGTCATAGCTAGAGAACTACTAGATTTACTTAGTAAAACTTCTACACGGCTTTGCTACAGGTATAACAAGTATCAAGTTTTTGAGTACTGGCAGTACTAAATATGCTGTATTAAATGTTGTTTTACACAACACGTGCTACCATTAAATTAAAAAATTCCTATTAGTGTAGCAATAGGACCTTAAACTGCATTTAAAGTAAGGAAATTCAAAGCTATCACTGACATCACCACTAGAATAAGTCATGTAAGAGTAAGATGACACCCCAAAATTTCTGCGGTTCTGAAAAGAGTATAATTACTGTGAGTGTCATATCACTACTTTGTTGATTTAATTGTGGGTGCATTTTATTTACAAAATTACAAATATGTTTAGTTAATGTAATTAACTAAATGTAAGTGTGTGTGTGTCCATCTTGGCCTGGGCCTGACTGTACTTCTAGCTGAGCACAGAAGGAGATTTGGAAGGTTCAGGATACCTCTGTTTTAAAAGAGCTTTCACTGGCTGTCTTCCAAAGTTTTGGGAATGTGTTTGTACTCAATTATCATGTAGGAAAAGAATTTCTTTATCTGTTGGTAGAATTTTAATTCTTTTCTTATACTGGGAAGAAGCGTTCAGCCTTCTAAAACTTCTAAAACTTTTTATTTCTCTTCTGATTCTGGAAGGTTTGTAAAGGTATGATAATTACCTCACATAATCACATCGTAAGCCACAACAATACATTTAGTAAACAGCTAAGATGGATTAGACTAGGCAAGGTGCTGTAGGGATTCAGAAGACAGTATCTCTAGGAATTTTTAAAAAAATAATGATTTAGCTTACTGGAAGTTTCATTGTGTAAATCTGATGGTTGAATGTTATGTGATAAGAAGTTCTTTTTCTGATCATTGAAAACATGTGAAATCAGGAACCAAAACAATTACTTTGATGTCTTGTAAGACTCGTGTAGATGAGGCCCTTAGGGACATGGTGTAGTGGGCGTGGTGTGTTGAGTGTGTTGGACTCGATGATCTTAGAGGTCTTTTCCAACCTTAATGATTCTATGATTCTATGACAAAGCTAATAACTTCGTATTCATACAAAAGACAAGGCTATCCCTCAGGCTATCGTGAGAAGCACGTGCTGTTTGTTTGCAAGTGTGCTGTGAAGAGTCAGGGTCCAGAAACAGTTTTGGGGTTTTTTTCATACTTAAGTACATAGTCCTACTGAGTCTACTAAAATGATTCGCGTAAGAGTTTGTGCGATCGCACCCAAAGATTTTTGCTGTTCTGTGTAATTACTATGTATGTTACACTGTAGACTACATTTTATTCTTCTATATCTATAGATAGATCTTGCTGGAATCTGAAGTCTCCTCTACACGTTAGGAATTGCAATTTCACCTAAGAACTGCACTCACTGAGTATGTGACTGCACTTTAAAAAGTAGAATATATTTAGGGTTGCCTTCAGACCCACAGCTGCCACTTTCACAGGAGTCTTATTGAGCCCAGAATTTAATTGACATGGCTCATGTAAAATTTCCCATTAAGCAACAGTATGTTGTTCTGTAACTACTAGACATTGCTTTGTTTAAAATGCAAGGTAATTACTTATTCATCTTTTATGACTTCCTGGAAGAAAGTAACAGGAAGGGAATGAGTATTAAGTACTAAGAGAAGACCGAAAGTAAAGAGAGAGGGTAAGCTGAGAAATGGGAGAGATGGAAATTTGTATGGAATAAATGCAGGTGTGTTGTTTGGTATTCTTGCAGCTGGATGTAATGGAGTATTGTGAATACAGAGGCTTAAATGGAGATCACAGCTGAGCGGGGGAGAAAAAGTGTGAAAATACTGGGGGGGGTCTAAATCAGCTATAGCTGGAAAGGGCCAAGGCAATCACTAGAGCTCAAAGTGCATTTGATGTGATGGGTGCTGAAGATACAAGGAAGGTTAAAGGATTTGCAGCCCTTCTTGCTGCTGTTTATAGTAGTGAGTTTGGACAGAAGGGAGATACGAGGACGGGGCTATAGCCTGGAAGCTGTTCTGGACTCTGCATTACCCCCGAGTATAAAAAAGGCCAGACATGCCTTTTCCTTTCTGCAGTTGGCAGAAAAAAAATGTTGGCGCTGAATCTTTCTGGTTTAGACTTAAATAAGAGCATGCTCCTCTGGAACTGCTAAATGCATATAGAAAAGGAAGTGATAAAACACCTTGTTGAATTTTACTTTAATTTGCCAGCATTTGATGAGAAAATATAAATGTTCAGTGTCATAAATAGCTCATTTTTAAAAGTAAAATAGACTGGACAAAACAATTGAAACAAAAAAGGTTTAAGGTTCTTTCATTCAGTCTTTACTCAGGCAGAATTTCCAATGAAGTGGGCAGTTCAGTAAGGATTGAGAGAGAAGTAAAAAAGGTCTTTATTTTAGTGAATTTGGTCTCTCTGAAAAGTAGCTAAAATAGAAACTCAAACTGAGTTTTTAATTGCCAGATATTTGCAGAACGATAAGAAGTTCTGTAAGTACACCTGCTCAGATAATGGATTTTTTTACCCCTCCCTTTTAAGCAGAAACAAGAAATAGAAATACTATCCCATGCATCTTATCCATATGCTTTACCTGCACGTACCTAGGTTTTCTAAGTATGCAGCAATTGGTCTTTGAATTACTTGAGTACTTGCTGGTTTCCCATTGCCTGTATTATCTACTTAATTAAGTAGTTGTGTCTCTTAACTCGTTATCAACTTTTTTTTTGTGGCAACAAAGGCAATTGCATTGAAGACTTAAGAAGCATGCAGAGGATTTTTGTCACTCATGAAGGCATGATTTGTCTTTGTAAACTGCAGGTATCAAAGCAGCTTTTCTATTCTGTTTGGGCACACCGCGTAGTAACAGGGGGATGAGAGGCAGCTGTGCTTCAGACCACATGAGGTGATTTGCAGACGTATTTTAATTGCCTTTTAGAGAGCATGAAGGAGTTCCAAATAGTCTAATGAGTTCCAGCAAACACCTGTGTAATGCTTTTAGACCACCATGTAAAACAGAAATTAAGAAAGAAATAAAGCACAAATCTAGCTATTCTAATGGAGGTTAGAGAGGAAAAATATATTTTCTTAAGTACTCACCACATTCTCTAAGACAAAAATGAAGAAAACAACAAACCATTCCACATTTTCATAACAACAAAAAGTTAGAGACAAATTTCAGCAAATAGTCTTTGTGGAACAGTTAATATAGGAGCCTTAGGAGCAGAGGCTTGTTTGAGGTTGTGTTATAAATGGTTTCAATATATAAATGTATTTTTAATCATTACGTTGTAACTCAGCAAAGTAATTATGGTCAGTCTTAACTTTAAGTGTATGGGACTGTACCCACTTAAATCAGAAGTGTTCTTGAGTGCTTTTTCTCCCTTGGGGCTTAAAAATTACAGCAGAATCTCATTGCAAGATCCTGCAAATGATTTAACATTAATTATATTTATGCCTATGTAGTGTTCTGTGTAAATGTATTTTTCTTGGAATTGTGGCTTGAAAACCTCTGATGATAGTGAATTTGTTGTTTATGTTTAATACTTAACAGTTCAATGGAAATAGTACATGAATCCACAGTGAAGTTGATCCTTGAGGTGGAGCCTTGGGTAACACAAGTTAGTTATCCCCATTATGCTTCATCTCTATAAAATACAACTTATCATCCCTACCAAGAATGCCATGAGATTTTGAACGTGCAAGGACAAGAGCTTTTTCAAAGTAGATTGCTCAGATAAAATGTTCAGAAATTTAGAAAAATTATTTAAAAACCAATACAATTGTAAGCCCTGTAGAAGGTAGACATTGTGGACATTGTTGCGTGGTGGCTTGTTTTTCAAAATCTATACTGGGAGGATTTGCAGAAGGAAATATTTCTAAAATTTCTTTCTTTGGCCTTTAAAAAATGCCTAACAGTAACTGCCTTTTTGCCTTCAAGAAATCCAGCAAGTTGATGGAAGTTATATAAGCTGTACATTAAATATACAGTAGAAGTATATCAATTTGACAAGAAAAAGTGTATGTTTGACATTTTGCATTTCATCATTTGAACTTGCAAGACTGATTTGTGGCATACAATAATGTTGTCTGAGGCCTTTCTGGAAATGTTATAGTTCTCAAATGATGAGAACACTGAATGTTTGGCTTTATAGAGAAAGGAAGGAAAGTTTGCTGTTTGAATGACATGAATGGAATGACAGTTCATCTCTCGAACAAGACATTGTGCTGTGAGGCTGCTGTATCATTATTTCCTTAGCAATGAAAAATTCCATTAAAAATCATCTCTACTGCATGCTTTGTTGTATATTCTTCCTCACTGGCAAGGACAAAACTGTTTAGGGTATATGAGTTGAAGGAAAGACTTTACCTGTACGATGCATGCTGTTGCTTAGAAGAGATACTAAACTGAGGGAGAAAATGTAGAATATCCATTCCTCTCTTCTGATTAATCCTTCAGGATTAAGCATGTCCTCTTTTTTTCAGATGAAGTTCAGACATGAGTAGGAGATAAATTAATCCGTTTTTCATTTCTGACACAATAGAGGCAGACTTGAGAAAAAAAACATTTCCCTGTCATGTACAAATTATACAATGTCTTAGATGTGGAATTTTTTTTCTGGAACGATGTAAGTTTTCTCCTATTGTGCAAGGACTAAAGAGGTAAATAGATGGCATCAAGGAAGCAACGAGGTAGGATTGAAGTGTCATTATGACAGTCAGCATGTTACAGAATTGGCAGCACAGTGTAAATAGCTGCCAAATAAAGTCGCAGGGTAATCCAAAAGTCTCAGGATGGCATGGCAGCATGTGGTAACATGAGGGCTGAATTAAGGACATTACATATTAACTACTGAGCAGTCACTCTCATTAAAATTACTATTAAACAGCAACAAACACTGCAATATCGGGAATAATCCCTTATGAAACCATAGAAACTAAAGGTGAGCCTCAACACATCAGGTATCAATACTTCCAATAAAACTTAGAAGAGCCTAGCAAGAACATGTATTTCTTTCACATCCTCTTTTGCATATAGAAAGGACTCTAAATTTAAGAATGAGCAATGCTTTTTATTTTTGTGGAAACAGAAAAAGTTCTTTATTGACCACTGGAGATGATTAAAAGTATAGAAGCCCTGCGTTCATTTAAGAGCAAGAATTTTCTCAATTATAAACTCAATGTTTTATACTGAGTAATTATTTTGTGAAATTTTGAAGGGGAACAATTAATTTGAATCACTTAAATTCTGTTTAATTTCAGTATTAAAACATCTTATTTTGCTTGTAATATTTTAATATATTTTGTTTCGTTTGTTTCATTTTATCAATGATCTGGACGAGGGGATTGAGTGCTCCCTCAGTAAGTTTGCAGATGACACCAAGTTGGGCAGGAGTGTTGATCTGCTGGAGGGTGGAAAGGCTCTGCAGAGGGACCTGGACAGGCTGGATCGATGGGCCGAGGCCAATGTATGAGGTTCAACAAGGCCAAGTGCCGGGTCCTGCACTTCGGCCACAACAACCCCAGGCAACGCTACAGGCTTGGGGAAGAGTGGCTGGAAAGCTGCCCGGAGGAAAAGGACCTGGGGGTGCTGGTTGACAGCTGGCTGAACATGAGCCGGCAGTGTGCCCAGGTGGCCAACAAGGCCAACGGCATCCTGGCCTGTATCAGAAATAGTGTGGCCAGCAGGGGCAGGGAGGTGATCGTGCCCCTGTACTCGGCACTGGTGAGGCCACACCCCGAATCCTGTGTTCAGTTCTGGGCCCCTCACCACAAGAAGGACATGGAGGTGCTGGAGCGTGTCCAGAGAAGGGCAACGAAGCTGGTGAAGGGCCTGGAGCACAAGTCTGATGGGGAGCGGCTGAGGGAACTGGGGTTGTTTAGCCTGGAGAAGAGGAGGCTGAGGGGAGACCTCATCGCGCTCTACAACTACCTGAAAGGAGGTTGTAGTGAGGTGGGGGTTGGTCTCTTCTCCCAAGTAACGAGCGATAGGACAAGAGGAAATGGCCTCAAGTTGCGCCAGGGGAGGTTTAGATTGGACATTAGGAGAAATTTCTTTACTGAGAGAGTGGTCAGGCCTTGGAACAGGCTGCCCAGGGAAGTGGTGGAGTCACCATCCCTGGAAGTATTTAAAAGACCTGCAGATGAGGCGCTTAGGGACATGGTTTAGTGGGCATGGTGGTGTTGGGTTGACGGTTGGACTCGATGATCTTAGAAGTCTTTTCCAACCTTAATGATTCTATGACTCTATGATTCTATAATTCTTTATTTAATATTATGTATCCTATTTTACATTATAATACTTCCAATTTATTTCTGCTCAGCATTTGAGTCCTTTGATAAAGTTGCTTTAAACCTGTTTTTTTAAAGGTGTTTGCAAAAATACTGTCAATGATTTAATCCTCACTGAGCAGTATGGAAGTTGCAAATAATAAAGTAACATAGTAATAAAGATCTGCCTAAAACATTGTGTTAAGTTAAGGCTTCGTAAGGTATGTTCCAGGTACTTTAAAAACAGTACACTCTGCTGGAAATAATAATAGCCGGGGATAAAATTTTTATACTCATTGTTTCCACATCCACCTCAGTTCCATTTTCCTTTCATTTTTATCTAGTTACTTTGCCTGTTCTTTTTTCTTCTCCTTCCTTCCTTCTCTGTGCTTTGAGACAATTCCAGTGTATGAAGACTCTGTTCTTGTTTAAGAATTGAGGGACTGTTATGAAAGATTCCTCTCTTTCATCCATACATTTCTTTTGTTTACCCCCTCCTGCTTCTCTGGCATGTCTGAACATCTTTCGCCACCCTTTCTCTAGATCTTATAAAGCACTTTGCTCCAGCCATATCTCTTTATATCTTCAAGAATTTTCACCCTCTTGCTCTTATGTACTTTTGAAAGGGCTAAGCATTGTGCAAACATTAAAAATCAATAAAAACGTTATTCAAAATTTCATGATAACATTATTCTAATTCCAAAGATAAAGAAACCCTAGTTTCCCACATAAGGAAACTGAAGCAGAGTGAGATTAAATTTGTTTTAAAATTGCTATTACTTTCACATAGCCCATATAAGACATTTTTAGTATGACTTTTAAAAATATTTAAAACTTACTCATCCTACTGATTTGTGTTAGAGGTGCACCTAATCATCAACTCTGGGAATTAGGCTTTCACTTGTCATCTCCCAGAATCGAAACATGTTTTTGAAGAACTAGTCTGAAATAGCATAACCCTTGTAAATAAAAACTATCCCATGTGTGCCAAGGTAAATGTCTTCTGACAGGTTTCATTTCCATTATGCATTTCTGGATCATTCTTGAAGAGAGGAATGTGTCTTGCTTGCACAGGCTTGCTCACCATCTCATGAAGACAAGGGGTCTGGCTCCAGGGTAATCCTGAGATTCTGCAGAAACTCAGAAGATCTACGGGATTCATGGTGGGGGGCGGGAATCTGTAGGGTTAAGGGTTTTTTTTAACTTGTGATTTCAAAGATGACCCTTACCACTTGTGAAGTACTTGAGATAGGCGGTTTTGTGAGGTAGGTAGACTCTGCTTGATTGAAGTTAATTATTTAAATAAATATGCGTTTTTCTTTCCTCATATCTTTTAGAAGTGAGTGATTTATCTCATTATCATCATAAATATCCTGCAGCATTACCAAACACCATTCAGAAACCGTTACCTCCCCTTGATAATGGTATTACCTCTTTTCAAGATACCCTGAGGAGTTCCTTGCAGCCTGAATGTGCTGGAATACTAAGGAAAGCTTGACTTTTGTCTGTTTGCCAGCAAATCCTCTTTATGTATGGTGACTTCTGATTTTTTTTTTAGGCTGTCCATGCTCAGTGCTTGGACAGTCATAAAGAGATTTAAGGGCTTTCAGTTTAAAAATGGTTGATATCTCCTAGTCATGTTGTGAATAAAAATAGGAAGTTTATTTTGAAACTTAAGTTTTCCCTTAGTTTTTCCTCTGAAATTACAGTAGAGTCTCTGTCAAGTCTCTTCGATTATGGAGAGAAATATCCTTACTTGAGAACAGACTTAAACAGTAGTGGTACATATTTTGATATGCAAAAAGGCTAAATTTTACGGTACATTAAATATAAATACAGATTTTGCTTGCTCTGGCCTTGCAAAGAACAATTTGGGCTATGCTATTAAAAAAAACCCCAAACTAAACCAACGTGATTTAGTGTTTCCTTAATGACACCAAGTGTATTTTGAGTGTCTTAGTGTCAGTGTATAAATCTTGTTTACATTAACCACTACTCTGTAATAACAGAAGGATATTCCTACTTTCAGAAGGAGGTTGGCACTGATGGCTCTCTAGATCTGGGGACTGTGAAATTCAGTCTGGAAAAAAATTCAATCAGATTGATAGGTGTTGTCCAGGCTCTTCACAGTTCAGCACTGAAGAATTGCGATCTTGTATTGGAAGTCTGGATTAGCAAACCTCTCTCTGTTCCTGCTAAGTGGCAGGTGTACCTGTTCTACTTTTCAGCACTCGTGAAAAGTAGAGATGATTTGGGAGGAGGGAATACTTTTCTATTAAAGGAGGAGCTGAAAAAAGGAAAATTCACCATTCAGATAGCCCAGTAAAGCCTTAAGTAAGGAAAGTAATCAACAACCAAGCAAAAAGCTTCAAGATATTATATACTTATTTACCAAAATGTATAGCAGTAAAGGATTTGTAGTATGAGAGTCTTACAAGTATTCATCTCATAGTGGGGTGCAGAAAATGGGCGAATAGATGGAAAAACATAAGGAAAAGTAATAGCCTGTTTTTATTCTAGGTACTAATCCATATAGTTGCTAGTGAAGGGTTGGGGGAGGGGGAGGAGGTGTTAAACCATGTAATAGTGAAGTTTAGGTTGATCTTGACACAGCATACTCTATATATGCATCCTTAAATAGGGTAGAAAAACTTGATATGTAACAGTGCATAATTCCAAATCGTTACAACACAGTCCAGAGGCTTGTATACCTCCAAAGATAGTACAGGAAAAAGCAGCTGTTAGAATCAAAATTATATAATTATTTACAAATTGTTTGTTAGGGATGAAATTTCTGATTGTGCTAAACTGAGAAAAATCTGCATTCCTTGTTATGAACATGCCTCACTTTTCCATTTGCTTCTTTTTTGTGGTCTACCTACTATGGAGTTGCTCAAAAAGGAATCTTAAAGGAATGTAGTAGAGAAGAGAAAAAAAGGATTTGTCCCGCTTTGTTCAGGCATGTTCTCTGTTTGGCTTCCCTCCGGCTAGAATGGATTATTCTTTCCAGGTTTAAAGCCTGGCATCAAAGAAGATTCCATGTCCATCGTAAAGATAGGGGAAATGAGTAAATGACTGCCCAGGGTGCCAGTGAAAAGCTGACAGTTTGGCAAAGGCTTATAGAGGGAGAAAGGTAGAAAATGAAGCAGAAGCCATCTGCTTCTCTTTACTACGGATGAAACAAACTGGTGTAAGTGATAACCACATTTGCTGGCCTTTGCCTGTTCATACCTTTGTCTCCCTACTTTATATTTTTGAGTAATGAGTAAATAATGTTTTTCCCTGAAGATCCACGTCACTGCAAACTTGTCACAGACTCCTAGGAGGAAATCCTCATGGATGCCAAACCCCATCTGGAACTGGTTGTCACAGACACCGTAGGGAAGTTCCTATGGATGCCAAAAACCCAACCGAGACACTGTCATTAACATGACTGGGAACCAGACAGGTGTATTCCCACACTGGAGAGTGCTTGGATTACACAGACCTCTGCTGAGTGCGGTAGGTGAAGCCAAGTGTCAGTCCTACACTAAAACGGAACCAGAGAGAGAGGTGCAGTTTAGAGAGAAGCTGCTGTTATAGAGTCAGTCTAAATTAGGAAAAAGACAAATACAAATTAGTAATCATTCATCATCTTTAGGAAAGAGTTCAATCATCTGACTTTAAAAAAAAAGTAACATTTTTTTCTATTAACAGCCACTTCTATCACAAACATACATAATGTTTATAACAATATTTTAGGATGTAAACCCTCTCCCTCTACTCCTTTTTTTTTTTTTTTGAAAACATACTGTTATTCAGAAGAGCACAGTAAATGCTACTAAATGCTTTTAGTGAGAGCAGAATAAATGTAGAACAAATGCTTGAGATGTCTCACATGTTTATCGCAAGGACTGCTTTTTACCTCTGCATGAAATGTTAAAAGCTGTAGTACAAGTACAGCTGAACCACACAGCAAGATGAATTTTATTTTAATCAAGTTAGAAGATTTGAGCTTTCTAAATTACACGGGTAATATTGTAAAAAGTTCGTGAAAATAGGTGACTGTAGTGTTTGAATTGGAGTCAGACTTCCACTGCTGGCCTTCCACCCTCAGGCTTTTGGAATGTATCATCAAGAATTTACAAATAATTAAGCCAAACTAAAATATAGTCTTACATTGTCCAGAACAAGAGCCTCGTACTCGTATGGTCTTTATTTGTATAAAATAAGCTGTCCACATATAGTCCTTTACTCACCATTGATTACCTAATTACACAATCACTCCATCAGTAAATCAGCACAACATCTGTGACCCTACATGTCACTGCAGTAGCCCCCTCTGATTCCCCAAGAGCTTTGCCGAGGCGGTTCTGCTGACATAATATATTCATTATCCATTAGATCTGGCACACGCTCTGCAGTGCTCAATTACAATACAATCGAGCGGAGGGCCTGGTGTCAGCCAATGTAATGACTTTCTGATTATCTGTCTTTAAATGATGAATGAAATGAAAATGTACTATTCAAACCAAACGTAAGATTGCTAAAGATGCTAAATGAAAATTTTACGTATACACTTTATGGAAAGAGGAACGAGGTTAGAGGGTAAGGGTTTGCCTTACATTCAAAAATAAAAAGATAGAAATCATTTCTTAAACCACTGTAAAACCATCTGGTGGAATGATGCTGTCTTCAAAGTTGTGGTCTTGTGCCCATGCATTTTCTGACCATCTCAGATGTCTTCGGTCTCCCAATGATTCATTGGAAGGATTTAAATTTCAATGATTTTTTCAATTAATTTCATCTTTTCCTTTTTTGTCAGAAAGACTTAGTTGCTTGAATTAACTTTGTGTGTAATAACACTTCTTTAGACTAAAGTTGATTATAATAGAGAGCTGTAATAATGAGTCGCTTCCAAATTCATGTATTTTTTAATTTTATGAATTATGGGGGAAAAAATGCTCTACAAGGTTTCACTTTAAAATACATTTCTATGTGGAACTCTCTATTTTATAGCTTATTGTTAAAGAGGTGTTTGGGAGCAACAGTCCTGGCCTCCATTTCATCTTCAGATAAGAAGATAAAAGATGTTCATGTTGTGCAATACCAATCTGTGAAACCTTGGATAATGAATGATGTAGATCACTGCCAGATGTGGTTTCTTACATCATTTCTTAAAATCACAACTTTAAACAGCATGTAACCAAGTCTCAAAGAGTAGGCTGTTATCTCATGGAGTAAACACAACATATCAGTACAGGGAGTGATATTTTAACTGAACAGTATCCTTCTAAGTAGACTAAAACAACATGAGAGATTTCAGTATATGCCAGGATTATAAATAGATGGGAGATTCATAAGCATTCTGCTGTTCAAATAATTATGAAGCAGATGTTTGATAGTACAGTCATTTCTGTCTCTGTTTACATCTTCACTTATTTTAGTTATAATTGAAAATCCCATAAAGCCGCATGTTGGAGCGCTTTTTGAATCTTACTTAAATTATAGCTTCCCCTTTTATACCCTTAAGTTGAAGATTTCAAACTTTTGAGTGGTGTGCAGCTTTTCTGGGAAATGTAGCTCTATCTTTTCAACCACACTGTGACCAGTTGCAGGGCTATTTTTTTGCCAGAATAGCGTCATGGAACTTATTTAAGAGTTTTACAATGCATCCAGATATGTTTATCAGCATCTTGATATCTCCATTCTAGTACTACTTTTAATACAAAATTATTTTGACCTGACACACACTGTGGACAAACGAATTTTGTTGCTTGTAAACCTTGTGTGCATATTCTAAGTATACATTACATGAGTAATAAATACAATTGCAATACAGAAGACTATACTGAATGAAAACGAAGAAAGGCAGTGGCAACCCTCTGGAATTTGTAAAGATGTCCAGTTCAGTTATAAAACTTGATGCTGCACAGCAGCTGAAATTAATTTGTTTTTACAAATATTCTCCTGTTTGGGGAGCTTGAGGGAAGGAATCAAAAGAAATGTGGGTACCTTACTGGTGCTTCATGATTTATGACAAATTTATGATTAAACTTTAGATGGAAATGAATCTGAGTTGAAAGTGTCAATCTCTAAATGAAAAACTACCCAAAGATTCTGTTGCACTCAGATGTATATTTGGGGTTGAGTCAGCCCTTTCTAGAAGCAAGAGCATTGAAAAGATTTGTAGCCCCTTAAGAGCTTTGGAAACTTCCAGATTCTCCAGGCCCCAGGATCTCATTTTGTGTAGATATTTAATAATAAGCTTTCTGATGAAAAACAGAGAAATATGCCAACATAACATGGGAGGGGGAGAGAGGCTGTCAACAGAAGGAGGGATGTTCTGCCCTTAGTTTAATATAAACCAAGGGGCAAAGGTGCTCTGGGCTGGTCTCAGGAATCCAGATGGATCATACAACCTCAGGAAAGGAAATTGTGGAATCTATTAAATAAAAGAAGATCTGCTGGTGAAGTAATTTTAACAAATACATTACTGTTGTTCATGCTGTTCACACTATTTTAATCATCATCATAGGACCATTCCATGCCCTTTTTATTTTAGCTTTTAAGAAATCAAGGACTGATTTTTTTAGTCAATAAATTCTTTCAGTTGAATTCTTTTGTCAGATGGCAAAAGAAATGTCTGTGTGCAAACATTTATTGCCTTTGAATGATAAAGATGTTTCTATCAAATTTAGTTATAGTACAATCCCATCCCCCACTCTAAAAAATAAAATAAAATTAAAAATTCCCATCATTTAATATTTTCACTTGGCTGTAGAACCCAAAATATAGAAAAGTTGAAATGTCTCACAAGTAATTCTTGTTTTCTTCGTTTAATTTTCTCCACTCTTTCCTCATTGAATATAATCCTCAGCAGCTCTGAAGATCTGTAGTATCAGGTAACAAAGCTGGGATAATGCAGCAGAGTGCAAACCCTCGGCTGTTCCTTAAATAGAGGAGAGAGATAACCTCTGGAAGAATAATGCAATTTAGTGCTGCTCCACTGGATTTACTCCTGCTTGTGCTTGTTAGCATTAGAAGGCAAAAAGCCAGACAGCAAAGAGAAAAAAAAAGTATGAGGAAAGTTAAATAACGGTAAATGCTTGGAAAGATTGCAGTAATTTTATAACTTTCATATTAGATTAGAAAATGTGCAAGTTTACAAGTTAATTGCCATAAATACACATACTAAAATAATTATAAATTGATATTGAAGGGTAAATACAGTATCTTACTGTTTCTCCTGTAAATCAGGTGCTGATCTTCTGTGAAATAATTCTAGGGAATCTCATGAACAACATATAGTTAGTATTTGTTAGTATTTTAATGTTAGGGAATTGGAGAGAATATGTGTGAGAATTTTGTCATTCCAAGCAATTACTTCTCCTTTCTTTCCTCCTTTCATTTTCACACTAGAGCTTTTCCTCACCGGGACAAGGTGCTCTCCCAGGATGCCAACCCCCCCGACGCATACACTCAGTGCCAACGTACAGCCAGTGATACGTTTGAAAGATAGATTCCATGGAGTGAAATTATGAAACTTAGTGTACATGCTAATTTCACTGTAAACTCCAAGGGATTTGGCAACTGTGGGGAATTAACGGAGTACAGCCTGAAGCAGTACTTTTCTGCCCTCCAGATCCTGACACTATACCCGCAAAAGAGCTCAAGATGTCACCTTTGTTTTAAAGGAAGGCACCTAATGCCTGGGTTTATCCTAGCCTGGGATACAGCTCCCCTTGGGTTTTGAATTACCTCAAGTGATTTACAGCTCATGCTGAAAGGCTCCATTATATTCCCAGGCTCTGTTAGTGGCACAGGCTGAATGATTTAAGATGGTGGTTATCAGAGGTTATTGTGTTGTCTGGATAACATGAGGAGCTTCCTGCTCGTGTTTCCCACTCATGTAGTTTTCTCAACCCTTTATATGCAGGGCATAGAGACTTAGCTTTCTGGGAAGGAAAAAAAAAAGAAAACCATTGTGGCAACTAAACAGAAATTAGACTAGTCTTTCAGTGGTCAGTTGCTATTTCCCTCCATTTTGTTTAATCATACACATGTAGAAATGTACTGCATATGTATATTTTTATCACCTCATGACCACCTTCTAACATCTTCTGACGTGATGCTGTGCAGACAGTTAGGCTGAGAAACACAGTCTTCAAGGACAGTCTGGAAAGCTTAAGACGTCTGCTTTCCACCGTATCAACTACAGCTGCTCAAAGATGCCGGGGTCTAAAAAGTGTTTTTCGTCTCCCAGGAGCAGTTGGAACACATACTTATCCATTTCAGTGATTTTAGACGTCATCTGCTAGCCCTATTATTCTGCTTGCTAGTGATACAAGAATATTTATGCAAGTAAAAGCTACAACTCTAAGGCCCTTCCTTGATCTTTGATAGAATAGTGATGTGCACATTACTGATCTACGTGTGTGGGCATATTTTAGAAACCCAGAAAAATGCATAGGTGCTTACCAAAGGAGTTGTAAGTTTCTACTGAAATATATACTGATAATGTTGGGAAACAGACTTTTAATTAGAAAACTTATATTGCTACCAATTGGAAATACAGTTTCAAGTCTCTTAATAAAAATAACATTTTAATCTCAAGCCTCTTACAATACTGATCAGTAATTTAAATACTCAGCAACTGGAAGGCCAGTTTTTTGCAAGCTATGCGTGCGGGTTTTTTTTGTGTGCATTGTTAATAGCTGTTCTCAGCAATCAATGCATTTCAAAGCCAGGTTTAAAACATTGTGCTTGTGAGTCTAACCTTTTCTCTCATTTTCATGTTTGATCACTGGTTTGCCTCAGACAAATGACAAGGACAAGTGGGCCAAATGAAGTCTTCTGGTTGCAGTTATAATCTTTTAATAGCAATGCTTTATAATTTGACAACCACAGAAAGCACAACATGTCTCAGTAGCTTCCAAAGTAAAGTTGGCTCTCTGTTTTCAAAGTAGCAGAGATTCCAGCCTCTCTCACTTCGTTGTCAGGTTTTGATTGACAATGATTTTTCCTACAGTTTTCCGCTGCTTCAAAATATCATGGGAAGGATATTATGCATTCCCAACCTGTCAGCCTTGGCTGCCTTACAGAGTGTTCAATTACACTCTAATCGAATAGCTGCCCAATGTAGGCCACATAATGACTTCCTGATTATCTGACTTTAAATGATAAATGAAATGAATATGTAACATTCTTTTCAAATACAGGATAGTCACTGAGCCAAATGAAAACTGATTTTGTGCCCTTTTGTCTGAAAAAAAATTATATTTTATTGTAATTCCATTCAACAGTTGTTCTGTTGCTTGTTTTGCCTTCATTAAGATAAACATGGAATGAGTTATCTAGGAAAACATTAAGTCTTCATTTTTGTTTTCAAACAGATGCTGAAGGTGTTAAACAGTGTTTAGATTGTTCTCCTTCCTCTCTTTACATTGACTTGTTATAAAAAGCAAGGTCAGATTTACATGATCAGTTCCTATTGGGAATATTTCAATACATGCTGGCACTGCAACAAGTCTGTTTTGAGTAATGTATTATACAGACAACATTAAGGTCTGAGTAAATTATTTAGTGGTGATAGTGCTAGATGTTTTTCATTTCCAGTCTGTGGTATTAGTACTAAGCAACCAATACGGCATTTGAAATCAAATAAACTTCTACTACCTCATTGGGGTAGCATACATTTATTATGCCAAAGTCAGAGCAGCGTCTCATAATAATCTTTCAAAGGCTTGTCAGTGAGATTCTCCCACCTCTTTACCCAACAGCCTATGATGGGCATTTTTCAGAAGCACTTCAGCTTAATTTCAGATATGATTGCTTGTGCCAAAGTGATTTGTGAAAAGTTGCCTTGATATAAAGACTTAAAATAAAGCAGCTCCTGATTTTTTGACACATCAGCCTGATACTTGTGGCTTCTAAACCACTAGGAATATCATGTGATGTAATAGCTAAAAAGAATACTTGTGGTGAAGTTCAGCTGATTTTGAACTTTGTTAATTGGCTAAAGCACTGGCAGTCCAGGACCAGCTCCTAGATGAAAGATGTGCTTCGACCCCATTCTGAGCAATCCACCCCTGAACTTGGTTAGCTCCTGAACTACATTCTTTCTGATTTTCAGCCTAATGTGAAGATACAATAGCCATGTAAAATTTCCAACTTGGCTGCAGCAGAACTGTCTTTCCAGTATATTCTTTTTGCCATTACTGTTCTTCTTATTAGGCAGATCATGGCTGGGAGTAGGATCTCAAGGGCCACTTAATTATTTCTTGAAAATGCTCTAGTGATTGAAATATTTGAGAGAAACATCCTCTCTTCATAAGGGCAGCATTTTGGGATTGACCCCCTCCCCTCAGGACTAAATCCCTTGATGAAAATCGTGTAACAGGCAGATTGATGATCATCCAGTGTGTTGAGACACATCATGTCCCTGTATGTCAGATCAGGTGACAGGGGAAGGCCCTCCCCCCCCATTTCAACTCCAGGTGCCAAACCTGAAAAATCAGGTTGATCTGATCAGCAGATAATTTCTGCAAACCAGCAGGTCTACCTTTGAAATCTCTCCTATATGTTTGTGTTGTCACCCCAAGAATTGTCACCCAAGGTTTGCATTTCAGCAGTTAATGATGCATTAAAATATTATAATGTAGTTTTTGCATTATTGCATCTCTGTATCATGAGAGGAGCTCTGACTTGAGGGGGAATGCATTCTGGGAGGGAAGAGGTGAGTGACCATTTCTGTACAGCTTTTGAGAGTAGATAAGAGGGGAGTGAGCCAGAAGAATCTGGTCAGCAGACAAAATAGCACTAAGGAGACATTTTAGAAAGCAGGCAGAGAGTCTACAGATGTTGGCAACAACTTCATCAAGTCAACAACCTACCATTAAGAGATGATAGCCCAGCACAGCTTAACCTGAAGTAGCAAAAGTGCCTTCCTGTGTTGTACAGCCCTGTCAGAGTGTGCTTAAACTTCATGCAGCTTTAGACTCAACTGTATTCCCATAATTTTTAGCCAGTTGTTCTCCCTGTTCTGCTTCTAGTGGCTGGTAATATGTTTTACCAAATTTGAGAATTGAATTACCTAAAGAAAACTAGTTAAGGTTTGAAAACAAGGTATTCTTGTGGTTTAGTAGATTGTGATTCAGATCAAAACTCTTGTTGTAATTTTTTCTCCTGTGTCACAAACTTGACTTGAAAGGAACTAAAGTGATTTTTCAAGTATTAAATAACATCTATTTTGAAATTAAATAAAAATTTCCCGGATTCTGGAAGGACATGGGGTTTCTAATTAAGCTTGTTGGGGCTGTGTTATAACAGTCTTTTTAGCTACTATCTCACAGTTGGAACACACAACAGAAGTAAAACTAAAGGTACCTGAGCTCTTACACAGTTAAAGTCCTTTCAGTTGCCTAAGTTCTCTTGATTTCATACTGCTGTGCTTGTGATTCTTTAAATTAGCTACAGCTGAGCTGGCTGCAGCTAATGGATAGTTGCTGTGAGCTGGTTATTTCCTTAGTAGAGCTGAAGTGAGATGGAGGATATTTCTATTTTCTGATTAGGTAAGGTAATATTTATACATAGAACAAACAAATTTAATTAATTAGAAGTGTCTCCTTTCTTCTTATTTTCTTTCTTCCCCTTTCTCTTTTTTTTTTTCTGCACTAATTGTTATTATACCAAACTGAGGTAATTACAGTGTATGTCTATAGTGCTGCAGTGACAATTCTCACAATTATTACGCAGGTTGGCTAGTTCACTATTCCTAACCCCCTGCACTTCAGTACAATCAGCTACCTGAGTATTTGCTGGGTTTGTTGTTGTTGTTGTTTTCTTTTTTTTTTAAACACATAAAGTGTATTTCTATGTAGCTGCTGTGTTAATTTTACCAGCGTTTGAGTTGCCTATTTAGAAGTGATGTCTGTATGTCACAGTAATGCAGACACACTTTCTCTTACTCTCTGGAATTCAGTAAAGAAGAAAGAAATATATTCTCTGTGGTTTAAAAGGTATCTTGAAAATCCTAAATAATGCAAAATTAAGAAGAGAGAAAGCTAATTCAGTTGGTTCTTAGTTCATCTCTTGTAAACACTTCTTCACTGAGAGCATTCTCAAAGCAAGAAAGACCATAAATATAATTCTGAGAAATACGTTTATTAAACCGGTAAGGGGAAGAGGAAATCAATCCAAAATGCATTCTGTCTTATTTCAAAAGTTGCTGTAGGAAGAATGAGCCAATATATTTTGCCATGCTTTATGATGCATACCTTTCCCTCTCTTTCACCTTCTTTCCTCCCCATTTCTCTACGCTGTCCATGAAGAGATGATGGGCTGAGGGGCACTCTTAGATGGGTCTGAACATTGAGGAGGGCTGGAGTAAAGTGGAGTAAAGACTGGTCACTGCATGTTAATGGTGAACTCTACCAGAGGAGGAAAATAGACAAACAGAAAGGCAGGAGTGAGAAAGGGTGTAGACTCTTCCTAGAGTTCAGACAGAAAAATAGGTCTTTTGCCTGCTTTCTTCCTAGTAACAGCTTTGCTAAGAGCAACCAGGTGATCTAGTCATAGGACTTCGCTGTTTCTCTGATCTAGATGGCAAAATACAAAACTGATTTAGGAAAACCACCGTATTTAGCTGGGTAGCCATTTACACCTGTGTTGCTGGATATCTCTTGAAAGAGGCAAGTCCAGCTAACTTAAATCTTTCTGATCTGAACACAGGCAATATGGTACAAGTTGTGTTATAAAATGTCCAGTTTTGAAGCTAATGAAGATAAAGGAAAATAGTACTAAAACCTGATCCTTAAAGAAGAGAAAGGGGAAGAAAGGCAGCAGCAGAAAAGAAATACCTGTAACAGTCTCTCTTCCCAGCCTTCTCTTACACTTCTGCAGTAGGAAAACCTGTAGATAGTCCAGGAGGGTATCACCCTGATTAATTCTGTAATGTTTTATTGGGCCTTAAAAAGGCTAACATGGCATACAAACTGTTCATCAAGTCCAGTATGAACACAAAAACACAGAGAAATTTTTCTGAACCTGTACTTAGATTGGTATGTGTGACTGGTATGTGCTCTAATGATGTTAATCAGCTAGGCAATTTGAGATACATTTTTCATTTTTGAAACTTGATGGTGCAAGAAGCATAGTTGGTGCAGACAGAACAGAATGGAAATATCTGTAAGGGGAAAGATGACCTGTTGCTAATTCCCCAGAATGAGCGTATGTTGCTCCTTGATCATCGAGAGTGAGAGACCAGAGAGGACGTTGTTTTGGGAAGGATACTTGCCCTTTTACTGACTCTGTCTGAATTCAGATGAGTTAGATGAAATGTATAACTTACTGTCGTGTCTACGTGTAGGATTCATGGATGTTGCTAGGGGGTATGTAGCATAATGACTGATAGGGCTATGTTGGCAAGTTGTGCATGTCTAATTCTATCAAGACTGCTTCCTCCCAGAGTCGATTACTCCATGGAAAACTCGGGTACAAGCAGGAGCTCTGTGAGCTCACACCAGTGCTCCTTGAGGGCTAGGAGCAGGCATGCAGCAGTTTTTCCAGCAGTTAACAATTGTTTAATTTTTCATATTTTTTCTAGTATTGGTTAATACGTAGCAACATGAAATTAATGGTTAATGTTTGTGTGGTTAGTAACCGAGTTCTGTGCATTTTGAGGAATGTAAATTGCCTTGGCAGCTTTTGGATACCTAGCAGGAATCATCCATTGTAAGTGGGAGGCAATGCAGCATATGAAGAGGTCCTGGATCCTCTTTGAGAAATTTTTGAGGAATTTACCCTTGAGAAAGGGGAAAAAAAAAAATCATGGGTGTCACTGAGTCTTGATGCATATGTAGTTCTAAGTTGTTAGGTTGTTTTTTAAAACAACCCTTAATAAATTAGTAATACTGAAGAAATTTCTAACTGCAACTGAATGCTGTTTTTTAGGGGACAGTAGTGATGGTGTTGCTATCGTTGTAACCAATACCGGTATTCAGTAAAGTATTTTTCCCTGCATACGTAGGAACGTATGTGAAATTGTGAAGCTGAACTTGACTGAAAAGCTCTAGGGTTTTAAAATACAGGAGGCCTCAAACTTTGTTTATATATTTATCAAATTAGCAACAACGACCTGAAAACTGTCTGTGTAGTCTGAAAGACAAAAGGCACAATCCGCTGAGAAATGACCTAGCGGTAACCGCGTGAAAACTGGGTTTTCCCGCCCCGGCGTGGCTCCTCTCCGCGGGCTGCAGGGAAAGGCCCCCCGGCCTGCGCCTGCCCCGGGCCGCAGGGAGTCTCTGCCGCGGCGCCTGCAGCGCCTCCTCCCTCCTCCTCCTCTGGCCTTGCCCTTCTCAGGGCTGCCTCTAACGCGTTTTTCCTCGCTGCCAGGCAGCGTTGTGCCCTTTCTTGAGCATGTCCTCGCAGAGGCTCCGCCAGCCTGGCCCATGGGCTCAGCTGCGTGCCGTGGTGGGGCCGGCTGGAGCCGGCCTCTCCTCACAGAGGCGCGGGCAGGCCCTGGGCACGGACACCCCAGGCAGCTTGTGTACGGCACACAGCGGGGCTCTTCTGGGCGAGGCACGGGAGGTGAAACCCTGAAATGAGAAGTGTAAACTGAGGTAGTAATTGGCTAGAGGACAGAAAATGAAAACGATACTGGAAGCAGTAGGATCAAGTTGTTTAAGAACCTGTCTGGCTCCAGTACTTCTGTAACTGGTGCAAAACGTGCCAGTGTAGGTGACATTTGCTGGTATAAAAAATCAGAAGACATTGTTATTCCGGCGGACAGGAAAGCTGGACGATGACTTTGAGGGCAGCAGTAACAGACATGGAACTTAAATCCAGAAGTATGAAATATGGAGTACGTAGTCAAGGAATCTGAAGGTTTCTGCTGTGAGTTTGAAGCTCATCAGCTGGACACACAAAATGAGACCTGGGTGTACGGGCTGGTCCGAGGATGACTGCTAGCCATGAGTGCCACTTGCCCATCGAGTGCAATTGGTAAAATATTTGCTATAGAAAGGGAAGCGTTAAAATCACCTTGCATTGGAGTACAGTGTTTAAAATCTGGTTTCCCATGTTAAATAAATAGGGGGGAAAAAAGGATGGGTCAGATACTGTGCAATAACAATTAGGATAATGGGTAACCTGTCATGCAAATGAGTCTAAAAGGCCTTTAATCATTGGGCCTGCATGAGAAAGGATCTGAATTTGTAACTACTTGTTAAAGAATAAATGTTGGGAAAGGGAAAAGAACTATTTAACCTGAAGGAAAATGTTGGTAAAAGAACCAAAAGATACCATCTGGCCATGATTAAACTGGGTTCTGTCCTACCTACTGGAGGATCTGGAGTCACCTTTGGATAGTTTAATGGGATCAGTGGAACGGACTTATTTTAAGGCAGAGTAGTGTCAGTTTACAAAGAATATAACAATGGGGGTAATTGCAATAGCAAAGGATTATCTGTTACCCGGAATTTCTTTTCCAGATGTGTAACTGTTTCTTCAAATCTTGAGGTGTCTTTTCCTCTGTAAAAGGACACATCTAAGTCAAGACATTCCACCTCCTTCTACAAAACAGAAGTGTAGCCTTGCTATTAAATGTGGTGGGAGATTAGTGGGTAGCATGTTTGGGAGCAGAGAGGGGCCATAAATAATCATTACTGCCATGTGAAGCGCAAAGGACTTAAGAAAAAAGAGTGAGCTGAAATACTTGTTTTTTCTCCCTTCAGTCCTGTCAATGTCGACATTTGACATAAGGTAGGGAAAGGGCTGTGAGCAAAATGTAATGATTATAAGCAACAGCAAAATATATTTCATTGCAGAATAATGTTGAATGTGGATTGTCTGATAATGTGTTAATGGTACTCTAACTACTGATAATCACAAAGACCGCCACTGGACATTATTTTTAAAGAGGCAAGTATGGCTTAATGAAGTTTTGAAGTTTGATTGTTGCAGAAATCGTACGTGTTCTTTTTTGGCAGTAGCTAGTGCCAGTCAGTATTGCACTTAGCTTGTAAAAAAGCACCGGTATACATCTTACCACCTTTGCACTGCAATATATGTTAGCTGTACTGAAGTCATGTTGTGCTCTATGTGGAGAGCCTCTTTCAGAATAAATTTTTTTTTTTTCTTCTTTCTGGTCATTTGAAAAATGTGTATCCAGGAATATGTTGTTAATCAAAATGTCGTACGTAATTACGATACTTGGAAGCAATTTGTCCAGAAAGACACACAAGCTATGAAGTAGTTGCATGTATACGGGTTGACATTCTTTTAACGTTCTATGCTTCAAATCATTCATGAAAATAGTTCTCTTAAAATTGAAAGAGAAGATATGGCTGTTCTTATCTGGGATATGAAAATATCTGAGTAAGGTGGAGATAGTACAGAGACATTTTTTCTGAAAATTCTGACATTTTTCAGCCATTTATGCTTCTGTATCCTGGCTGACTTTGCAAAGTTTAAGAGGACTCTGACTATTGCATTAAAAACGTCCATTTTGATTATTGGGAATGAAAATCAACTAAGGGAGGAAATGCAGCTGTGATGTACATACTGAAGACTTTCTAGGCAACCCAAAGTAAATCTGTCAAAGGTAAATATATATATTCTGCCTTGAAGATATTTCTTCAGAGAATGGAATGTCATCTCCTAGTCCTTTGTAATATATATACACTGAGAAAAAGCTAGAGTATCCAGACATGTAGAAAAGAATCCCCAAAATCACTGTGACTTCAGGATTTCAAATTAGGAAGAAAAGAAGAATTAAGTCAACAAAGCCATTTGGTGTTTGCTTCCTGAAGAAAGTGGTAGCAATGCACAGGTGATTTGTACCAAGGAAGTTTGAGCTTTGTGCTGTTCGAACCTGGGCCCTGGGCTCTGCCTGGGCTCTGCCTGGGCTCCATCTGCTAACTCTCAGCATCTGCACTGAGTTTGCCTCTGGATAAAGTCACCATTCAAAACAGCATACCCTATGTGGTTATGAGGGCACAGAAATGAATTCTTAAAACACCTCTACAGATTTTAGAACAGGATATGTGATTTAACACTGAAACATTTGCATACCTGCTCCTCTTTTTTCTCCTCCCCCCCCCCCCCCCCTTTTCTGGATGTACGTGATAAATGACAGATTCTCTCAGATAATATTCATGTGGTACTCCAGAATAATTCTGCAGACATGGTAAAAGCTTTTAGAGACTGTAAAACTGATTATCTCTTCTGTAGCTCTTTTCATCTTCAAAGCACTTACCAACATTAACTAATTAATCCTCACAGCATCCCTCTGAGTTAGATATCGTTGCCATTATACAGATGAAGGAGTTGAAGCAAATGCTTTGTGACTAGCTCATGATCACCAAGACAGTTGATGACAGAGATGGAATTAGAATGCACGGACCTGTATTTCCAGGTTCTCTGCTCAAACCGCCACGCCATTCCTCTCTTGACAAATGTACATATAGGTATTAGCACCCTCATATGGCTGAGGGCTGAGTTTCTGTTAATGAAATCCTGTTAGGAATTGCTTTGATGGGAAATTTGTTTGTAGTCAGACAGACTGTTATCTTTTTAAAGCCCTCTTCTGCAACTTTCCTGAATGGTCCAGAGTGCAAGCATGAATGGGTTGCTGCAGAAACAATTTACTTTGGATACAGCTATAGCTAATTTTAAAATGCTTCAGGTATTTACTAAAAATGTTAAACTCTTCAGAAAATAAAACTTGCATTTCTTGGTGGTGCACTGTGATCTGTATCCATTCTGCTCTCTGTGGGACAAATTCCTTAGTGGGCTAACATGTCAGGTATCCTGGGCCTGCTCCTTGCTGACTACAGACGCATTAGATGAACTCCTGGCTGCACTCTGTTAAAAGGAAGCCTGATGAGGACATGAGGAGAGACAAGAATGGGGGCACCCAAATTGTAGCTAAGTGCTATGACAATATTTTCAAATCGTATGAAATTTTTTGCAGATCCTCATGTGCTGTGGGTTTTTTTTCCCCAGTAAAATAGATACTTCCATGAAAAAAATTGTTTTGCTGAAAATTCTGTTCTCTAATCCCTTAAAGTTCTATCAAAACTCCATTTTTGTGGAGCCTTGAGAAAAGGGCCCCCTAGATATAACAGCTCGGTTACACAGCTAGGTAGCCAGATCTTCTATGATGAGGCTTGGGTATATAGGCAATAGTGGAGAACAGAGGAGGATTTCATCCGTGATTTTTTTCACAGGTTTTTATGAGTGATGATATCAGCGATACTTAAACTGAATGAGGAGGATCACAACATGAACTTTAAGGCAACCAGTGAATGCGATGCTGAGCATAGGTCAATTGACAATGAGCACAAATATTACTACTACAGGAAGCATAATTAAAGCATACAGTAGTGATGACTGCCCAGATCTGCCTGGAAAATCCACACAGAAAATCCTCCTGGTTAAAAAGTGAAAGGCTCCCAATTTGCTAATTGTCAAACTCCCACACTGGCTAATGCTGCTGCCGCCCAGAGCAAAAATATATTGTCTTAAGCAGAAACTACCATTTGATGTAAAACTTGTTCTGGTGAGTAGAGGATGTACAATGAGACTGGGAGCCTATTTTCTTTAAAATCTGCGTTTGCCTCTTGGCAAACCTCTGCTCCGCAGTGTGAAAGAGCATTAAGGAGATTTAAACCAGTGCAGCAGCACAGGCTGGGTGGCCTACAGTATGTGGAAAGACCTAGAAAACTGTATGACAGACTGCCATACAGGCCTTAGTATGACTCTTTAAATGATCAAATCAAAATACATACAAATCTTCAGATCTCCAGATCTGTCTCTTAGAATATAAAATGATAAATTTAAATCCTCAGATTTTGAGCTATATTAGGTGTCAGAAAGAGACTTCAGAATGTTTCTGCTCCTTCTTCACATGTCGGTACAGGGTTGGTTTCCTCTACTAAATTGAAAATATAGTCTCTTACTTGCATATTCTGTAACAATGGACAAAAGATGAGCAAATGTAAATCTCTCAGATTTTAAGTCTATTAGAGCAGGAAAGCAATAAAGACTAGAAGAAGCAATAAAGACTAGAAGAGGTTTGGTTATTTTTGATAAGTGGTCTAAAAATGATTACGAAAGGGTAGGATTTGGAAGTTAGGGTATAACTAAGTTTATTGAAAGATAAATCTTTCTTGTAGAATCACTGTTGACTGTCTGCAAACCTCATAATTAAAGGGCAAGCAATCGTGATGATTGGGCAAGAAGCAGAAATTGAAAAACAATCCTTATTCCTCTAGTCTGAATGCAGTGGCCAGTTTATCAAAATACTTAGTATCATACAAATGAAGTTAAAAAACTGCGAATTTACCCTGTTGCTGTAATGAAACAAACTATGCACTAGAAGGCTTAATTAAGTTTTAGAAGTCCAGAGACAGAAGTTTCAGGTGTGGTAGAAGACTCTCCCATCTCCTTTAGGGATGTTTTTTTAACCATCTCTGAGGCTGATGAGCACTTGGCTTGCATTTCTTCGATGTCCGTGGGAATATTTGCCAGTTGAGGAACCATTTGCCGCAAGAACAGCTATTTAGCTGTCTGTGAGGAGCACATACAGCGTTTGGAGAGCAGATGCTGGAATTGTTGGTGCCATGACTTTATCTCCTTCTGGTCGCCAGCTGTTGAGTGCGATGGCTGGGGCCGTAGGTGGTCCCCACCAGGGTGAGGGGGATCACTTTGCTTTTCTCTGAGTACAGAAAGCTGCTCGGAGAAGGAGGGCAGGGTGGGGGCTCTGGTGCTGTCAATAAATAGTGCTCAAAGTTCAGTAGACATGCTATTAAAAAAAATTAGGAAGTATAAAATTAATATTTAACCAGATTACTACATTTTGTCTGCTTCATTAATTTTTTATTAATTTATGAAAATGCTGTTGATGGAAATAATATTGACAGGGTGTGTTGGTTTGGTTTGGTTGGGGTTTTTTTTAATATCTTCTAGTAAATGGAAACTTATCTTCCTTATGAACACAAACCATCTAACAAGCCATATTGGGCAAATGCTCTAATAAGACAATCGTTATTAGGGCATGGTGCATTAATGTTTTATGTTGTTCATAACTCAGCTTTAAGAGATTAATAATGGAGATGTGAGGGGAATGCTGTTTTAAGTGTTTATGATTATGTTAATATTAAGACATACTGTAGGAAAGGAAATTACTTTCAGGTAGTTACCCGTTTTGTTTGTAGAGAGAGTATTCTGAAGGAAATGTTTCCATTTTCTTCCAATAATTCTTAAGCAGTTCTGCTGACGTGAAGTGGTAAGAGCAGCTCTCCATGACTACAAATCCACAAGAACCTATTAATCACTGTTCTTAAAAAATTACAATTCCAAAGTTGCTTGAGCTGCAACTCTTTGGCCCAAATTATTGGGGAGCAAGAATTCCAGAACCTTAATTAATTTTGGAAATTTCACAGTTGTTCCTTCTACATCTGAAACAAATCCTAATGCCTCAGAACTCTGATATGATTTGACCTGTGCATTCGGATTTGACATTCAGATTGGCAAAGCCACTTCTAAATAAGAAGCTGTCCTTTCAAAAGGCAGAGAAGAACACTTGGAAAATTTGGAGATAGTCTTTAGTCACAATGATGACTTCAGTCACAGTCTGAACAAATGTAGTAAGGAGAAAGAAAAGCAATAATTTGTTGTGGAAATGAGTGGAACATACAGCATGGTGGAGTTTTGTAAACCTCTTTAACTAGTTGTGGGCATAGCAAAACCATTCTGATTGCAGATATGTTTTCCTATCTCTTTTTTCACTCTCAAGCAATTGCTGAGTATCCTCCTTTCTTCAAGAAGTCACTGAAACAAAAGTGCCTTTGGTAGGAGACGAGAATTCATTGCTGTGTATTAGAAACCAAAACATTTCTTAAAAGTGGTGGTGTGTCATTTTGATGCTGTAGGTAGAGTAAAAATGTGGTATTCATATTTTTATAGAGTATTTCTGTCTGGTCCTCTTTTGACACAGTATATTTATTTATGCGTTCTTCACTTGGCTCCATTCTTCTGTGTTGAATTTTTGCTTTCTGCTTCTCTTTGTATCTTTATCCTATTTTCTAGTCAGAACCTGAACCCAGTAACAGTTGAGTTGATCTTTTAAGATCATGAAGTGAGATCAAAGTTAAGCAATACAAATTCACCTCTCCAGAAATGCTCTTACTACCAGCATACCACGAGCTTGATCAAACTTATTTGTTTTCATCCTGCCTTTAAGTGCCTGCACACATACTGTTAACACTCATACCTCGTGTGTGAAACACACAAGTGTTTATCACAGCCCAGCAGGCAGGATACAGATATTTTCAAATGGCACTACTGTATCCTTATCTCAGTAGTGCTAATATTATCCCCTGCCAAAACAGACATGATATATTGAAGTATCTGTAACCATTACAGGATCTCTGCATATTCCTTGAATTTAGCCTGCAGCAAGTCTGTCATCCATGGTGATCCTGATGTTGCAACTGATGTTGCAAGCAGCAGCTTAAAAATACTGTCAGAGCATTGGTGCTGACTTAAAAGCAGTATAGCCTCTACTGACCTGTGAATTGAGACATGTCCATTAAGCTAGACTGCCTGCTTTTCCACCTTCCCCTCTTTATATTCTGATAGTAGTCCCCTTTCATGTTTGTAACACTGTCAGATAGATGGGGTTCTGATCATAGCCACAAGCTAGCTAGAATCACAGTTAGGGGCCAAACTTATCTAATTTTAAAGATAAACAGTAGTTAATGAAATAGGTTCTAATCCACCAAAGTCTGTTTGAGTTTTGGGAAACTTTTCTTTATTTTTGCTGACTGGATTAAACCTGACACCATAACGTAGGAGAAGGACAAGGCCAATACTGCAAACCATTTTCTGTTTTATTATCTACAATATTTGCATACTGCAGTTCTCAATTACACCACAATTGTGCAGAGATCCAATCTTCGCAATGTAATGACTTCCTGATGATCTGTCTTTAAATGATAAATGAAAAGAATATGCCGCCTTCCAGCTGCATATACCACAAAGTTTATTGCCACCCGAACCTGCTTTTTGTTCCTTGGGTGGACGGGGAGGTGTAGAAGGAAGGTTAAAAATCTGTGTGTTACAGTCTTTTCTAACCTGTCTTCCTATGGTTAAGTTGTTTGGATATATTTCCAATGTTGCCCAACCTCACTGAAATAAATCTTCCTAAATTCAAAGGGGAAAAGTGGCTGTATGGGGGCTAATCTCGGGATTTTACAGCAGAGTTTAGATCAAATCAAAACCCTTGGCTATTGGTGTACCACAGGTTCTTCTTGATCATGTAGGTCCCTCTGTCACCCACTCCAGCATGGCACTTTTGAAATGCAGAAATCTGTCACTTCTGAGATAAACCCACTAATCCACCTCTCTCCTTGGCACATTCTCTGTTCAGTGGGCAGATTTCTTATATGGATATTTTCTATCACTTTTGCCAGTGCTACCTCTGTGTCATAAGCTGATGGCTTTAACTAGTGATTTTCTGTTTTTCAGATTGAACAGAGAAATCCAAACACCTTTCTGTGAAGTGTTTTCGGAGTTTATCCCCTGCTGAAAGTCTCCTCTAAGGTAATGGTTATGAATGACAGCAGGCGTATTGTAAACAAAATTTCTGAAAAATGTTTCTTGCTCATCCAAAAAGCTTGTGAATTCTATAGTCTGCATTATCCCTCTCAGCACCAGCAGCAGCCTCTGTCAGTCTTGCTGGTTAAATATCCATACAAATTTTGTTCTGGTTATTTTTGGTTAATTTTTTTAATCATACTTCCACTTTCCATGCTGTTGTCCAAATTTTGCAGTTTTGTATCTCTGCTTGTGCTATCTTTTCCTTGTTTGCAGTCATCTGATGTCAATATCCTGCTTGAATTTTTCTGTGTCCTCTCTAAGAAGTCAACTTGATTAGTGCCTTTAGCTGTTCTTACTTTTTTTGTCATATCTACTCAACTATTTAGTTTATTTCTCTATTAAGAATATTTTGGTGTTCATTGTGTGTATGGTCATACTAATGAGCTTGTGCACTTAATTTCTGAAATAACTCTCAATCTAGTTCCGATGCGGTTTGTGTATAAGCTCGTTGTCTGTGTGAGTTTCAAAAGGTTTTCCAGTGTAGTGGTAACTTTTGGGTTCTCTGGTGGAATGTTTGTATGTTCAAATCCTCAAGATTCAAAAAAAAAAAAAAAAAAAGCCTAAATCACTAAGTGACATTCTTTTTTGAGAAGAGAGGACATTGTGATGACTATAAGGTCCTTAAAATCTACTGATCTGCTTCCTGAGCTATGTTGGTAGTTTTGTGCTTTGCAAAATAAACAACATCTATTCTATTATAGCACAGGCTGTAGTCATGGCTTTTTTTAGATTCCTACTGACACTCTTGCAGCAGTCTGCTTCCCTCGTCTTGGGCTGCTTTTATGAGGAAGTCTTATTATTTGGAAAAAATAAAAATGGTTATGTTATTCACAGTGCTTTGACTCCTTGTTGAAAATTAAAGATGTAGGACGTAATCATGGGTCTTTTCAAGTACTTGTACTGATTACTATTACCGTATTGTTTAGATTAGGATGCAGCAAGACGGTAAATTGCTAACCGTGTATCACTGTTTTGTAGTTCACTGTTGTAAGGAATTACTGATGAGGGTTTTTCTCTGTTCCTGTGTGGTACCCTGGCACTTTTTTTTTTTTTTTAATTTCTCTAGGTGTTTAGTGGTCTGCTTTAAAATATGGTTCTTTTTCACAGCAAAAAAAAATCTTGTTAGCAGAAGATTATGGCACATATAAATTGGTGACATGAGGGGTTGTATCTGTCTAAAGCTTCCCTTTCCACTTTCAAGTCAGACGTGTACTGAAAGACCTATTTCTGAGTTTTGAAATTTAGCATGGTAACACTTAAGAATGTTACTTCCATAATTTCACTGTTTGGTTTTTGGGAGACAAGTTTGATAGTTACAGTTGATCACAGGATTGCTCATACATGCAGGTTATGTGGAACCGCCAGATGAAGAATCTGCAGCCTGTATGTGGTAAAGCTAGGCAAAACATTGTGTTAGAGGGCTGGAAAATTTAGACAGTGATTATTCTGGAAAACTTGGTACCAGTCAACTTAGAGGAAATGAACCCACTTGTCAGGGGGAAGATATGGTCAGAAACCTAGAGAAACATAGAGTTACACTAATTGACAATGGAAAATTATAATCCTCCTCTGTCACCTGAATTTTTTGATTTTGTCATTGTATGTGTCCCCCCTTGCCTTCCTCTGATGACTGCCAGCCTCTGCGATCCCAAAGATTCTGGAATTTGTTATGCCAATAAACCATAACCCATGAGCAAGTTGTTGGATCTGATCTTTCACTTTCTTAGCAGCAACACCTGAAAGGTCATCAGTCTCTAAGCAGGTTTCAAATATTCAAGTGCACTTTTCAACTATGAACTCAGGTTTTGTGCATACGTTAATTATTCAGCACTGATACTAGGGGAGAAGAACAATTTGAAATTTGACATTTTGTATCATAGGTCTTCCCTTAAATTGTATTAATTATATTAATTCCTTCAAATCCTTAAATGAATTGATCCGATTGCTCACGAGGACAACAATTTGGAATAAGTAGTTCTACTAGTAGTTTTTAAATAATAAATGTGTTAAAAGGAAGTGAATGCAATCCAGAGGATATGCCCCAAACAACTGGATTAAAATATGTAGTAGCGATGCACAGGGGATTTTTTTGCATGCTGCTTATTGACTAGGTATGTTAATACAGTTTCTTATGAGATGGTAATTACACTTAAGGAAAAAGTAAGGTAAATTTCAGCAATTTGAAGCCGCATTCTGTATGTTTCTTTCCTGAGATTCAGGTAATTTGAAGAGCTCATGGTTTATGCAAAATAGTTACTTCATACCTTTCTCCTGCATGGGGATTCTTTCTTTGCATATTTAATAACCCTAAATGTGATCAACTCAGTTTGGAACTGATGTCTTAGTTTCAGTCCCAGAGTTATTTAGGTTGTTCAGGGCCACAAGCAACCTTGGAGGGCAGCTGAGGAAGGGATTGGGTCTCTAAAGTTTCTTTTGTCTCTAAACGTTTCGCTTTGCTGCCTTGTATAATGCATAAAAGAACACTTCAAAAAGTTGCATATTTATGGAATTGCTTTAAAAACTTAAAGTATATTGTTTTGGAAACTCTTGTACAATAGAAGAAAATAAATATGAATGCAAATATTGAAGTCAGTACCTGGAGGGATTATAAACCAGGATTTTGCCAGTCATGAAGAAAAAGCAAAGCTGCTGTAACGGCTGGTGTCCTGTGAAAATGCTGGATGGAAAGAATAAAGAATTACTGAAGTAATTCTGACTTCTCAATGGCAATCAATATGTACTCATTAGTGATGTTGGGGTTCTTTTTTTGGTTTTGTGGGTTTTTTTCCCAGCTACGTCAAATAGACCATTTTATAATCGTCTTCAGCTAACAGCACTTAGATTCTGCAGTAAAGCATTTGGGTTTTTTCCCTCTCAAAGCTTTTTTTCTTTTCCCAATTTTTTCCTGCATATAAGTCTTTGAGAAAATCTTATTTCTGTTTGGCTCCTGCAAGTGTACTACCATTGGAGCAGGGCATCCATTTTCAAGAAATTTTGATGAGAATACATCACAGCCAGCTACAAATATTTATAACCTTGAGATTGTCTTTGATCCTAAATCAGCTTTCAGTTACCGTTTTAGTTACACTGGAAAAAAATGATTTTATCACTTCCAGAATACAGCAAACTCAGGAGGATGCAGTTATTTTAAGGCTTCTGTTACTAATTAAAGCTAACTTCTTACCGTACATTGTTGCTGGCCTTCCAGAATACTTGTTTATATAGAATTCATCAGCTAGTGGATTAATTTCCTGAAGTTTTACATAGACCATGGCACAAGTGTTGAGATAGTCACAGTATTATTTATGAGAAAACTGTGGATTACTTCGTAAATTCTATTCCTTTCTCATACAAGAGAGAGAGCAAAACACCATGAATCCTGAGCTATTTTTTTAATATTATAATGAATGCTAGGTCAAATTTTGGATTTGTTCTTTGTCTTTTAGGATTGTGATATGCCTTGAAATTCTCAAACGTGCTGGATGTGAGTTTTAGGAGGAATGTTTGGAATATGTAGAGTCAGTGTCATATTTTATGACCTCTGTAACCTCCCTTGCACTGTGATATATATATAAATACATCAAACAACTCTGGTTGAATTAGGCAGGAAAGTTATAAAAAGGTATCAGTGTCAAACTATCATATAAAAGACCTCCATCCAACTCACTTTCTAGACACACATTTTGCTACTGTAATCTTCAAGAAAATCTTTGATGCATTAAAAATACTGTATATCTTTTACTTGACACAAATTTTTGTATGCTAGCATGATTCAGTCTTTATCGAAATACGCATATTTATTAAAAACTTAAGAAATATAAATTGAAATTGAGGACTCAAGTGATCAGCGCTATCTAGTTCTTAATTTCCCCCCCCCTTCCCCCCCCTTCCCCCCCCTTCCCCCCCCTTTCCCCCCCCTTTCCCCCCCCCTTCCCCCCCCCTTCCCCCCCCCATCCCCCCCTCTTTTTTTCCCCCAAGTGTCTTCTGTGCTCTGATTTTATAGTATGTTTGGATGAATATTTGAGATCAGGAGAAATGCAAATGCAACTGATCCCCAAGCTTCTCTTATTTACATTTCTGGTTAAAAAGAAAAAAAAAAAAGGGAAACTAGAAAAATCTCTTTCCTCTATATGAACTGTTTGCCTCATTCCTAGGACTGTGATGTGAAAAATGGACAAGAAAGTTGGTATTATGCACACACTTGTAAATTATTAGCAGGTTTCTCATTGAGGATAGAAGAAAAGACTGATTTCTAGCATGGTGGGCAAGAAACCTGAAACGAGTACAAAACTCTACTGACTGTTATTTAGTTACTGCTCACTGGAAGGAAGCAAACTGTCTATGCAACAGTAACTTGCAGCCAGAATAGAATGTTCTCATTTTGGAGGAGCTTATCAACCATTTTTGAATCTCTGTTTTTGGATTAGACAGCTAGTGCTTTACTTGTTTTGCCGTTTAGCATGTTCTAACATTGGTTCGTTCTTCAGTAATATATGACTTGATTATGTATTTGTGTCGTGCTTTTTAATAATTCCTAAAGTTTGGCTATTGAATACTGTCAGGTTTTCCTTTTTGTAAATGTTATTTGGGGGGGGGTGGGCAGTTGTGTTGTTGGTTTTTTTTTTTATTTAGCTGCCTTATGTTCCTGTTGCTCTGTGAGTAAACAACAAAAAATCCAACTTGGTATTTTAACTTCCCCATATGATTAACCTTTTCATCAGATGAATGTAGTGAAAATCTAAATGAAATAGTTGTTTTCCTCTCCAGTATAACATCCTGTATTTAATGCCAAATCCATCCTTGCGCCAACATCTTTAAAAAAAGGGAAAGGGGGGCTGCCAGTGTAGCTGTGTATTGAGCATTGATAATAGTTTTTGCCATTTTGCCAGTGAACTTTTTCAAAGAAGTTTTTGAGAAATAGAATGTCTCTCTGACTCCTGTAGCAAAGTCGTCAATGATTATTATAACGAGTACTCCATTAAGAGACAGTGCTATCACATTAATGTGGAGGCTCCAAACTGTTTCCTTTTCTCCCTAAAATGTTTTCTGGTACAGTAGTGAGGTAGGTATCTTTTCATGTCAGTAGTATGGGAATTTTATGGATAGATCAAAGGTTGCATTCACTTAATACTAGTCTCTGTTTTAAGTATAAAGAGAAGAGGCCTGAAGTAGAATATGAAAGCACTATGATGGTACTGTAATCTCTCAGGGTGTTAATCAGAAAATGCCAGCAGAAATCTTGAAAGAAATGCAAATAAAGAGAATAGGGAGATAGAGAGTTGTATAGACGTGTCAGAGGATTGTGGGATGTTTATTTTTATTTTTTAAGTCCAAGGTAAGTGCAGAGACTTGTTTTGGAAGATAACCTGCTAGTTTTAATGAAATACCAACTTAGGAGAAAAGATGGACAGGGAAGATTTTGAGGAAAAGTCTTGGAGCAACATTGTTTTGCCTGTTATGTTGGATTGGTAGGTGTACAACATCTGCATTTTGACTGCAAACTACTGAAGATACCCATTCTTCACCTACCGTTTTAGCAAGCATCTGTGATGGTGAGTGCTAGGCAAAAACATGAATAAAAATGATGCTTAGTTGCACAGCAACTTCAGTTGTGAGCATTTTTGCATACCGTGTGCATGTGCATTCATGAACACGCATGTGTACAGAAGGGCATGGACATACGCATTTCTAAATCCAGCCATCAGCTTTCTGGTACTAGGAAAGGACATGTGTGTTAAATAAGAAGGAAAAGCATTATATTCTTATGTAATACTTCAGATTATTTGCATTTTAGTTCTTCCTTTTTACCAAGCCTGAAGTTTTCTCTAGTGACATTTAAATATTTGGGTATAATTCTCTTCATAAGTAAAAACCTCATCACTTTCCACAAAGTGAAGAGTAAACTCTACATTATAATTCTTTGCTCCAAAATCTCCTACATATAGCTTAGCTGCAAAGTTGGTCATACTTTGTGTTCTTTAGGATTGTTTACACAAATAGTTTGCTCATGTATCCATTTATAAATATGATTTGTGCAAATGATGAAATAAATATTTGTTCCTGTTACAGTACTATTATTTCCATTTGCATGAGTAAAAGAATAAGTAATGTGTAAATATCCTTCAGATAATACAGAATAAACTTTATACCTGCAAAATTTCAGTTTCAGATTAATACTCTACAGTCAGTACAGGGTGATGTTTATTTTAGATGTCTAAAAACTATATTGCTGCTGGATAGTAATACCTTGATCAAAAATGAATGAAAAAGTGACATATGACTGATGCTCCTCTGTGCAGATTGTTTTATTGCCAGTGAAAGAAACTATTAGAAACAAGGAAATACACCCCAGAGTTGTAGCGAAGTCATCTTTTTTTGGTGAGGATCTTGTGATTTATCCAAGAGACATTGTATTGCAGTGCACTGGGTCTTTGAGAGACAGCTCATCATAATCTCTGGGGCCATGACCTAAGAGATTAAATAGAACGATGAGTTTGTATTGTCAGAGCAATTCTGTCTAGAGGACAAAACATTTTATTTAGGGGGTAGATTGATGGGATTAAAGCTTTAAATTGATTTACCTTACACACAGAAATTTACTATAAGTTGTTTTTTATTAAACCAGCCACTGGATTGTTAAAGGAATTATTTTAGGACAGATAAGTTCATTTAAATGAAGAATGAAGAATCAAAAACCTCAGAATTTATTTGTAAACTCAGTCCCTGCTATTCCTTTGCTCAAAAGCAACATAATGTTTTCTTATTCTATGTTTATTTTAACTTGCAGACTATTTGGAACAACTGGAGGCATATAATCCTGTCTCTTTATTCCTTTTCAGCACTAAATAAACTTGGAATACCATAAGGTACCCGAATAATCAGGAATTAAAATAATTCTTAAGGTGGAATTTTTTCTGTTGTTTTCTTTAAACATTTTTGAAAAATGACACAAATAAATAGTATCTATTATTTGTGGTCCCTTGATTTGTTGTAGCTACACAACTCTTCAGAATAAACAGAGAAATATGCTATGAAAGTGTATATCCTTTTCACAAATGCAATTCTTCACTCTAAGAAAATTACCTACATGTTTAAATAAACAGTTACAGTAAGAGCCTTTTCATTGTCTTTCCCTTTCCCTGTAATGCTCAGCAGGTGTTTAAATGTTTTATTTTTTCACTTCAAAATATCAGTGTGAAGGAATACCAATAAATGTGTTAGTTTTAGATAATCCAAAATTCCCTTGGCTCAGCTTTTTAGTTTACAGTTATCTGTGTGAGTTAGAAATCTATTACTGTGTGTTCATCTTCCACCCAAATCTATTCACCAAGCATCAAAACTCATCAGTGAGATGGAATAATGCCATTTAATTAGTCTTTGATATACAGTTAAATTAGGTCTTAATAAGGGGTAGTGCAACCTAAAATCAATTATCTCGCTCTTCTTAATAAGAGCAACTAATTAGTAGGTAAATCGCCACAGTTCCCCTTTTATCCTACAGTTTTTACAGTCTTGTGAAGGAGATTAGGCTGAGGAAATTACTTCCCAATAGCTCAGAGAAATTTTAGGGCATACCTCAGAAAATGCTTTGCCAAGCAAACTGCGGTACAGAAAAGAAACAAAAGAGAAATGGGGGGGGGAGGCTCATCAAAAACGCTTAATTTCTTGAAATTTTGCCTGAATTCCTTGTGTCAGGTCACCTACCTGACAAAAGCAAACAGAAACTAGGTGTTGCCCTGCCTGCAGCAATCTGTCAATGTACAGTGGGTGTCTGTCATGGAGTTCATTTCAATGCAGTCATCAGTTAACCAAAACAGCTATTTTTTGATGGAAAATTGTGCAGCTGCAGAAAAAGGATACCTTATGGGCCTTAACCCCAGCCTTTACAATTATGGGTTTATGTGGAGAATGGCTTTCTTTTAGATGGAGAATCAGATTCCCAAAGAGGAAAATAATTGCCACAGCGCATGAAAAAGAGCACAGTGGTCATGGAAAAAGTCAGTATTTATCCATAGTTACCAAAATTGTTACATGTTTTAAGCACACAAATGTTGTTGCATTTGAGATCTCATTTTTTAGCAAAGACTTCCAGCTTCTTCAAATGGAAGTTTCTTCCATTTTTTATTCTATATTCCCAGTTACAACAAACTAACTGCTGGAAAAAAATTGTGGGTACAAGGAGAGTATTGCAAAGAGTGCTCGGGATTTCTTCACAAGTTCCATCTCTCTCAAAATGCTACTAGACATCTCCTGACTTTGACAGGCCCTAATTTCATCCAGTCATATAGGCTAGTATACAGTATATTGCCATAGATTGGTCAAATTTGATGGTGCCTTGTAGAGTTTTTGCTTTCAAAAGATGGTGTCATTCTCTTTCATTGGATAGTCAATTTTTTTATCATGGTTTGAAGGGAATTCAAGGACATGCTTGTGATTAATCAACGAATGGAGAAGGGTTTTTTTATTCTTTTTCTGCTGCTACTACATCCTGCATATACTAGTCCCTTCACACTAAACTCCCTTGCCAAGCATGTCAGAGAGATTTTATAACTGTGAAAGTGTGATGTTATTGCTTCAGTTTCCCTTATGCTTATTATTGCAGTTTTTCTAGACACTTTCTGGTGTTAGTCATTAATGACAACACAGTGCCCCCATTTAGAGAGTCTGAGGTTGCCGTCTGTTCTTTGTTTTTCCTCCCTGCTGCATTACTCATGCTTTTTGTGGAAGGAAACATTCTGAAGGCAGCCATTCCTCCCTGTGAGACTTGATGAAATGATGTATTCTTTGATATCTATTCCTGATTCAAATGTTTATCCCAGTAATTCAGTTCATGATCTTAACAGTACCAGAAAGCTGTGAGAAGCAGTCCTCTTATGAGACTTTTAACTGGTCTGGGTCAGGTGATTATAATAGTGAGTATCTGAATCTCCAGACAGTAACATTTACGTTAGCATCTCTGATATTATGTCAGTGGTCGTCTTGTTGGTAGTCAGCTTAAGCAGCAGAGAAGAAAACCAAACGTGCCACCCAGCCATCCAATTCCCTTGCATGTTCTCTGTCCGGATATAACCAATACAGAATCTGTACACAAAATGTTAATATACCCTAATACAGTGCATGTACCAATATTTGTGCTCTGTACACATGCTAATAAAATGAGTCACAAACTTGCTGAGCACTTACACCAATTGCCTATGATGGAGGATGGGGGTGGGGGTGGGTTGATTGGAAAACTAGTGAACACTGTATTTTGGGCTTGCCTTTGGTGCCTCAGATGAATTCTCAAGCCTCTCTAGCTTTTCTGACTTCTCCTCAACAATGGAAAGTTAAGATGGGGTGGAGATTTTAGTAATCCACAATCCAACCTAGTTGCCGTTTAAGCATCTACATTAAGCCTGCTTCTGCTGATGGCCTCACATTTAACAGGACTGAAGGAAATAAAATGAACTAATAGTATGGGTTCATGACCATGTTTTCTGTAGATGGATACTAGTTGCAAGTTTTAAGCTATTTTTAAAGCATATACTTTAATATTTTTGTAATCGAAGTCGGAATGGTGAATTAGACTAACTTGTAATTAGTACTGAAACATTGTGGACAGTTCAGAAAAAGCCATTAAGTGTGTTCTTAGCATTCTTGTTTGTATGTTCAATTTCACATGTATGCAATTTCTTTTAAAAAATTAGAAAAAGTCAACAAGCTTTGAAACAGCTGGAGAATGTAAAATATCAGGAATCCTTCCACTGACCTCTGCAGATTTTAGGTCTGGTTCATGATGGGGACTAAAAGGTCATCATCTCCCACTCTCTCTTTTCCCCAGCTGTACATCTTATGTGAAGGCCAAGTTGGAACCCACAGGGGTCACAACAGCTTAGCTGGGTTTCAGAAACAGCTGTGCCCCCATGCCCCCAAAGCAACTTTTTATTATAATATTTTTTGACTTGCAACAATAGGTTTGGGTCAAACTGTTGCCATAATAAGTACTACCAAGCTGTTGAAGGGGTAACAGAAGGCCATTTTACTGAGTGAAGATGAATGTTGATTACTATTTTTCCCAATTTATTATATAGTCCTGACAAAATTATCATGCCAGTTTTATGTTCTCTTCCGCATATCTCTCTACTTTTCCCATTTTGCAGTGGACCTGGTTCAGGTGGGAGTCTTTGCTCTTGCAAAATATTGAAGGGTTCATGGCATGCGAGTTTGAGAAAATATCTAAGTCGATAGGTTTGCAGTTAAATGAAGTTCATTTTTTCTGTATGAAGAATAGCCGAAGAGAAATACCCTGTTACAATAGTAATGCATCTTATCCCTGCCAAAGGGCATGGTGGACTCAGGTGAAATCACCCGACAGGACAAAATTTCATCTCCAAATGCCCTTTTACGTTATCCCTCCTTTGACAGCTTTTATTGTGGGACCCACAACTCTGTAAAGTAAGGTGGGTTCTCCTCAGCAATAGCCATCGATTATATCTATAGATCAATGATGCATGTTTTATTTAAAACTGAAAAAATACTGGCTAAAATTGGCAACCTATGTTCGGTGTCAGGGAATTAACAATTGAGCAGGTCTCTTCTATTCTCTGTCATCTTGTCTCCTTAAAGGAGCTTGGACCTTTTGTTGCTGTCACCTTGCTGTGGTAATATCATGATTTACATCTGCAACTTGTAAACAACAGTACTGCAAGCAGTTTGACAAGTGGCAGTTTCTCTAGTAAACAAATCAGCGATGCACTTAGAGTGATTAACAGGGATTGCCAGCGTTTGAGACGGGGTTGGTGCCTGAATGGTTTCCCTAAGCAGACCTTCCTGTTTAAGATGGCCCCCGCCGGGGGTGGGGTGGGGTGGGGAGGGGAGATAAAATTGCCTTCTGGCTTCAGGTGTAATACCTGTGTAAGATTCATGCTTTAATCAGTAGTTTGTGTGAAACTTTTGCTGTTGTCTGATCCACTTGCATTCTGTGGGTATTATTGCAAAGACTGATTCCAAAATTGAAGACAAAGGATCTCTATCGAGCAAGATCTTTGTGAGGCAGTTAGTTGTTCATTTCGGTAAGTAAAGGAAAGAAAATGTCAGCACAGGGATAAAGCCTTGACTGCAGTTACGGCTATGACTTGGTGCAGGAGATAGAAGAACGGGCAACTTTCAAATTCTGTGACAAACTTGCCCACGTGTACCTATTTGTATTCTGTCTTTGATTATTTGTCAAATGGATTTTTTCATATATTCCAAAGGTAACACTTCAGGCTTGTGTATGTGTTGTCTGCTGTTATCCTGAGATAACCTTCCAGAGCCTCACCCCAGGTGTCAGAGGCATGTTTAA